>NC_081441.1:249583-252061 GCF_007210705.1 Tigriopus californicus | reverse complement strand
CCAATGGATACTTAAACGCAATGATCTGACAAATCGCCAGGTTTGCCATTTCCGGATTCGGTTGCGTTATTGATAAATATCGAGCCTCATTAAACTTCGCTACTTGATGCTAATAGCAAGGCGGATGTACGGTACAGCAGAGGATGGTCTGTATCGAAAAAGTGTTGAAAGTAAGGATAGATACTCCCAAGTCTCTTGAAGCTTAGCTCCAAGCACATCCTTGTGTTCTTGTGGTTCCCAAACTTGGACTTAACTTGGCGAAAGCTACTATTCTTGTTCCATACCGTACAGAATAAGATTTGCATTCTTTTTTGCAGAGTGTCCAAAGTTTAGAATCCACTTACAAGGTCTGCGTTTTTCCTTAAGCCGGTGCGAAAAAAAAATTAACAAGAAAGGAAATTGACGACCGATACAAACTCAATTATCGACACTTGACAACGAACCGCTGCTTGATGAATGAAGCTCCTCCGCCTTCCATAGGCGTTGGCTGAGGGCAGTTTCAACGAATTGGCACTTTCACCACTACCCAGATCCCGGAAACTTCGGGTGGATGACATACCCGCACTGGCAACGTCCGAATTTTGCCGCTTCTCTCCGGGCAAGAGGCCACTGGCCCACTGTCCACCCGTGTTGGACGCGACCGCCGCCGATTGGCTTTGCTTCACCATGCGGCGCCTTCGAAGAACAATGGGAGAGACACTGTTACTGGGCGAGACTGCCCCACTCGAGGTCCCACTCCCGGGGATCAGAGTCCCCGAGGAGGAGCCCCCACCCTCCATGGAATCAGTGTTATCCTTGGCCTTCCGAATGTCCACCTTGAGGTGAGTGGGAGATTTGAATTCTTGCTGGACCGGAGGAGATCCGGATTCCGGGAACACAAACACCTCGGGAAGGTGGTTGTTGGATGGCTCGCCTGCTCCGTCATTGCTAGGGCTCCGGGGATCCGTGGGAATGGTGGGCATTTGCAGGTTCTTGGCAAGATGACTGGCACTGAATTTTTTGTCCTCCATTGTGTCTTGGAGCAAATACTTCACCATTTTTTTCCTGGACTGATCAAAAGATCCTTTGAATGTTCAATGGCATGCCCAATGAGCAAGTTCTGTCATGATTGGGAATGGATCGGAAGCGCCCCAAGAAATGATCCCCCCCCCCTCTCTCGCCTTTGGGCTGTATTTTGACTCATGGACCAAGTAAGAGGAACAGATGGAGCTCATTCTTAATCCGTCATTAACTGACATCTTTTCTATGACATGCCATCCGTGGTACTGTTCGAATGAACGCTCTCCTTGTGTATGACTACAAATACATATGTTGTGTTCTTGACTGATGTTGGTTGAACCCTGGAGTAATTTGCCTCCGTTTCCTTAACCTTCAGCTAATAATGTCGTATTGGGGAGCCAAAGAAGGAAAAGCTCACACGAATCTGATGCTTGCTTCTCGAGGTACGGCTTCACGCTAGATCTGAGCTAGTATTTCTGTGTGAATACAGGACTCCAGGGTAATAGGTGTACGTATGTAGTCGGACTTGTAGTTGTGGAATCTGTTTGTTGTCGAGTCCAAGTCAATTTGGCAAGTAACGATTCATCTCCATTTGGCTTTGGAGCTAGGCCATGTCTCAGCCAAGCATGAAATACCTCAACTGCCTGATAGTATTAGGCCCAACAAACTCCATCCATCTATCTATCGGGGACTTCCGGAACATGAAAGCTGGTAGACAAAACAAGAAAATCGCGAGAACCTGAGAACCTGAGAACCAGAGCTCTCCAAAGTGAAATGAAATGAAACTTCGGGGGTTCATTTATCTTTTTCTCTCTTTCATCCCCACGTTTTGGGAGATAAAAAGGTTTTCAGGATCCTGGGGGACAGGTCCAGCAGAATTCAGGCCAAATATCATTTCGGCTCCTAATCAATACGAACTCAAATTCTTTGGCTGAAATCAATTTCATATGGACTCTAAGGCTAGAAATCTAGCCATTTGATCTTTATCGAACTCAAAACAATTTGTTCGCTCCAATTTCATATCCAGGGATTGAGATGTCTCTCCAAGAAAGCGTATTATATCAGGTTTGAAAACCTCCCCAGAGTGCCTCTTAGGCCTTCGGGGCCTTTGGGGCTCTAGAGTCATGTTCCTTTTTCGTTTCTGGCCTTCCTTTGGCCTTTGAGCGGCATACAGTACATCTCGTAATTCATCCCTCAATGCCATGTGTGGACAAAGCGCTCTAAAGAGACAAAAGTTAAGGTCGTCAGTTTAAATGACATTCGAAGTTTTCCATTTGAAAACCCATGTCCTCGAAAACCTCAGATTTTTGGGGGTCTAGAATCAAAAACATTTTAAAGACATGTTTGTGCTTAGACGGTAACGTTTTCACTGTGCCTTTTCAAAGGACTGAAAACTGGCTTTCATGTACATGCGTTACATTTAGATTCTAAATGTAGGCCAATTTTGGGTGTCCTAAAATATTGACGGAAATCAATTTC
>NC_081441.1:234265-249547 GCF_007210705.1 Tigriopus californicus | reverse complement strand
AATTTCAGACCCGCTAATAATAGGATTTCCACGCTTGGAGAAAAAAAGTCCAGGTAAATAATGTATAATACGAAGGCCAGGGGGGTAGAAATATTTTTTTTATTATTGAGACTCGATTTTCATTGCATTTCCTGATTGTTGTACAAAACATTGCACCTTTTACATTTTGTATTTGGACTACAGATGTCTGAAGGCTGACCTTTGACCGGCCATGGAAGCCAGCCATCAGATCATCGTCATCATCATCATCCAAGTTAATGGTAACAGGTGCAACGAGCCAATTTGTTAAATTATGATCCCCCGATCATAGCCATTGTTGTGTCTTTTCCATATTCGACAAAGAAAATTCATCTGTAACCATGAATTATCAACAACACTAGATTATTGTGTTCTCGCATTTCTTCTTCCCTTTGCTTTCATTCAAGTTTGCTTTTTCTCAATTCTAGCTCTTGTACTGTTCGTTTTCTGAGTCGTGTTTAACCATGGAAGGAGGATCAGTATGTAGTCGCCACCCTGTAATCAATTGGTTCTCAGTCTGTGGGGGTGGATCTGTATCACAAAGAATCCTTCCTCGAGATGGGTCGGGGTGGAGAATCAGACAGAAACTCGGCTAACCTCTACATCAATAAAGCAATTTCAAAAAGCTTTTTTTAGAGCTTCTAGAAATCATTCTACACTTCAGTTGGTCTCTAGAGGAAACAGCATCTCACAAAAAATCAAAGTTAAACTCTTGAAAAAGATGTTTCCCATCTACGGAACACGTATGTACTAGAGAGCTTGTTAACCGCATCCGTGGCGAAACGGACTCAAGTCTTATTTGAGAGATTATTTTACAATGTTAAATTCGTGGAGAACCCGGGAATCCAAGAGAAGCCCTTGAATAGAAAAACTAGTCGTTTCCAAGTTAAATTCGACTCCAAACACTACGACCAACTAATTGAAGGTGTGCACGTTGAAATGTCATGGTTCAGTTCCCAACCTGGTCCATGTTTCAACGCTCGGCGTAAACAACATATGAGCGAATTCTTTTTTGTGGCTCCCAAAGATCCATTCGTGTCTGGTACTCTGCGAAACTGCGATGCCATTTGAAGAAAGATCTGTACACTACGTATTTCCGTCAAGAATCGGATGCGATTTGCCGGCGTCCATGTTCATTTTCGAGCGCTCCTTTGAAACTGAGCATCAAGACCTCGAATGGAAGTGACATGAACCCTTTTCATTCGGAATTGGAAGTTACAGCTTGGATTGTCCATGAGATAACTTGACAGTCCACGTGAGTCTCATCGCTCAAGGACACTCTGAATGAATGGAGAGATAGTACATTAGTGGAAAAAGAACCTCGTCCTCGTCGTCGTCTTCGAAGACAACTCAAGAGATTTACTGACTGTGTTCTTATCTCCAAATCAGCTTCCTCCAGTCATTCTTCTCCCGGAGACACTGAAATCACGAAAGGTTTAACACAAAAGAAGAGAGACCCTCTCTGAGCATGTGCTTTAGGGGTTAGGCCTAGTCATTTCTAGGCCATCTCAGGGGCATGAAATATTCCCAAATCTGTCAATCGCTTCTTCTCGACAAGGAAGTGCACGAACTTTCGTTTCTCGGGACATTTTGCACACGGAGGAAAATGGTTCGAACTCAACACATTGGTCCCTTGTTTGCCTTCAAAGCAGCCTCGAACATGTACTATTCATGTCGTGCGATGGATGCCTTATCCTCATCTTCAATTCAAGCGTGTTTGAACTTGTGGCTTTGATCGAAGTTCGATCTCAACAATCACAAGTGGTACGAAATGCGGGGATCAGGCTTGTGTACATTCAGGAACATTGCAATCCCTCAGAGAGTGACCCAAAACCCCTCCTATACCATTATGCGGAATGTATCGCGGGATTTCATTCAAAAGGGAGACCAAACAAGCTCTCTCGGATGTAATGCATAATGATACGAACGACTATTGAGGCCAGTTCCTTTTGTCTCTGCTCGTCACAGAGGCCTTCCTTGTTTCGTTCTATTCGTTCTACTCAAGTCCCAAGCCCACAATTTCATTGTCATGCATGTGGATTTGACAAAATCCTCTGTCGAGAGAGGACCCAATCCATTTGATTTCATGTTGGTTGGTTGCATTCGCGTTCCCCAGTACAGATACACACGCACGGGCTTTGCTTTCGGGTGTTCTGATGTTGTGGCAAATAAGCACCATTTTTCCACGCCTCTTGGCAGTCAATAAATCCAAGCTCGATGGCAAACTTGGAATGAGATTGGTGGCAAATTTGAAACGTTGCGATGTTTTGATGCTTTCATCTCGAGGTTGGCACATGTCGAGCTTTTAAAGGGATCAAACATTCATGTTGCATTTGGACTCATGCTCCTTTTTACAGTAGCTTGAGTTCAGCTAGCATTTTTTCGATGCCATTTTATTTTCAAATTCATGTCCAGACTGAAAAGGATTTGTTTCCCCAAAATATTTTGAAGACACGAAATTTACCGAGTTAAAAGATTAGAATTTCACGTTTTGTTGCTTTGATGCGAATTGGCTTGGAATGACAAGGAAAGCGTGTGATGATTATGCAATGTCTTTATTCTTTTGCGGGGTTTCATTTTCATTGATCTTTGTCAGATATGGTGCTTATTTTGGGGGGAAATGATACATTCGTCAGATTTGATAAAAGTTCTTTTTTTTCAAGCTTTACAGGCAGATGACTTCGTTTGCTTTTGAGTCATTGATTCCTAAATGTGAACCAAGGAAAGGCCTTTTCAGTGTATTATATTACGTATATATTTTTCCGCTTTGAAAAAGCGAGGAACCAAAACGGCAGCAATTTTGTTTTAAAAATATCATGTTTCTCATATTGTATGAGGAATGTCACATTCTACATTTATGTGGTTTGATCAATCAAAAGTAGCATTAATCAGTGGTTGTTAATCAATGAACAAATGTAAAGCCATGTCTACGAAGCTTTAAACAAAACGAGAAACGTTAAGGAGTCGCTGTCACCAAGTGAAATGCTTGGTCCAAGGCTCAAATTTGGCTTTGTATTGACACCAAAATAGCCACATTTTGGCTCTTCAGTCGCTTTGTAATGACAAGCTCACGTTGTCTGTTAGGGTACTTTATTCCAAGCTCTTCTCACAGAAACTTACTTCAAGATGTATTGAACAAAGGTATGTTACGAAAAAGCCACATGCCTCGCGAGAGATCTGTGCAAAATGGGCCACAATGAATTTCAAATCTTACTTTGGGCAATTTTCCTTGCAGAAATAAAGATTAAAAAAATATATAAATTCTGAGACGTTGAGAGATGAAAACAATTGGTAAATTCCAGCCTTGCTAATACATAGAAACTAGATAAGAATGCTTCAAATTGTCAAACCCATCTTATCTGTAGGAATTTAATGTTTGCCCACATGCTCAAAAAGCTTCATTGTTGTCGAAATATGGTCCTCAAGAAAATAATGACTACTTTTGTTGCTTCTTCAGAATCTTGGTAGCTAACCTCGAGATTTTATTCTTAATATTACTCTTGTATAACCTGAATGCCCTTGAGAGTTCTTTCAAGTCCTTTAACTCCCTTGCCTCTCCTTTCTTTTTCTCTCCTTCGTGATTGCCACGGATTCATGCTTCCCACATTGTGAATTATTTTTCCATGTTTTCAGACGCGCATTCTCGGTCTCCCTTTTGATTTGATAAATGATCTCCATTGTTGGAGCACGACTCGCGAATGTCTCATGAGACGTTGTTGTCTTGTTGTTTGGTACCGAGACAAAAGATCGTCTCCTCCATCCAGCAAACCTACAATATGCCACAATACAGTACAATACAGTGCAATACAGTACATACAACAGTGGACAGGTTCAATGTAGGGTTTTAACGAGAGCCTTATGGTTCCAATACCAAGGACTATCGAGGCTCAAAAAAGGCGCAAGTAATAACTTATTACTTGGCCAGGCAGGCATGGACGGGTTCTCGAATTGGCCAGGGAAGTGCACACCATAAATCCCAGATACTTTGAGAGGATAACATCCCCACGGTTTGGGGTTTGTGGATTGGCCAAAGGATTTTTTTTGATTCGTTCATCAAACTTGAACTTGGGTTCCATGTGCAAAATGGAAAGCTGGCTCACTTTCTCACCCACAGATTCGCCATGACACATGGTCGTTATGGCATCAAAAGAGCAATCTTAGCAGTCATTTTCATGCATTTTCCTACTATACTAAACAAGACCCATGACAGACGTCCATAAATATTGGGTCGATGCGGCAATTGGTTTACTTTCCCGGCCACATATTGTTGAACAATGTACGTCTCTTCGGACCTCATTTGAAGGTTTCAGACGCCGCGTGCTCCAAATGGGTTCTGGCCGTGACGTCTGACGTCACTCAATCAGCGTGAGAATCATTCCATTACTCCTTTGAGGCACATATAGGGTGGTTTTTACGCAGAGAATGGCCGTTAGAGGACGCTTTCCTAATGAGTGTGAACCTATCTGTGGCCAACATCAGGCAGGGCGGGCGGCAGATTTGTCTTGGGCATTTGGACTCATTCAAAATGTGACTCTCATTTAGTATCCACGTTTTTTAGCTTTGAGTTTGGGCAGCTACCAACCAGTGACTTGAATTGACTTGTTGTGTTCCTTCTGTTCCAATGGAAAAGTTTCAGGGAGGGGAAGTTTGAGACTGTCTCATTGAAAATGTATCTTTCGCTATGTGATGGAATATGCGATGAGAGGATGCTTTAGAACACGCATTTCAAGCATTACGTCACCCGGAAAATTGATCAAGTGTTTTTTTGTGTTGCGTCAAAAAGATCACTTCTCCATATGACAACTTGATGGCAGCCTATGGTTTGTATGCACTGATGCACTTGAACGAGAGATGTTTTATGTGTGTTCAGTGAATGGAACCGATTAATCACCTTGAATACAATTAACCCCATGGCCTCTTTGCATTTACGATTGAGGGACGATTTTACGGATGTAAATGAGGGCAATGTCGAATAATGAATGGCTTTTGGGTGCAACTATTTATAGAGGAGTGGAATCGTTTCCACGACCTTTCTTGACTATCAATTCGTGGGAAACTCGTTATTTAAAGGACAGCTCACTTAAAACTACGTTACACAGTAGCAACAAGTCAAGAACAGTTTTGTTCCCCAATTAGTTCTGCCCTCACAAGTCAAAGTCATCGATTATAGTTTTTTATTGATTGTATGGACATTTAAGACTAACCTTTTCCATTTGCAACTAACACATAAAATGGCCATGGGTTCCTAGTATCCTTTCTTCCTGATCACTGCCATAGACCTTTGGGTCACCACACAATCCACTTGAGCAACCTTCAGCAAGATATTGAACATATCAAAGCATTTGATTGGCTGCGTAGGAGTACCAACCCCTCACTAAAACCACTTTTTGGGGTGACCAATAACAGCAAACAAATATTTGAAGTTTTCCGTTTGATTTCCGCTGAGAACATAACATTGAGTTTTTCTTCAATCATTTCCTCAAAGAGTTAAATTTCTCATGATCTCAATCGGGCCCAGATGACGTTTTTCATATCAGAAATTTAAAAATGGCAAGGACGTGTTCAATCTAAAATGGCCTTTCCGCCACTTTTTTTCGATTCCAATCAATTCTAGTGATGTGTTCAATTTTATGCATCAAAGCATGATAATCAATATGTTCGCCTGCTTTTTGGACTGTGTTTAAGTTCAGTGTTGCCAAAGTCTCAGTCTCATTGTGAAACGACACAAGTACACGGAAAAATGGTTTAAAATTCATCATCAGTGGGAAAAGTGTTGCTTTTTTCTTGAATACTGTCTTGGTCCAAAAAAGGATTTGGCAGAGATGAACTCTCAGTTTTACATTCCTGATTTGAGCTGGTTTATCAGCAGCCCCCCAAGAATTGGTTCAAACGGGTAGGCTTTCAAAGACCTTGAGTTTTTCTTTTCTTTTGAAATCTCATCCATGACAAAGAGGAAGGACTTTTTGCTGAACCATGACAAATGCTCAAGGTTTTTTTTTTGCATTGCCGTCGTTCCATGGTCCATTTTGTAAAATATTCTTTAAGTGGCACTTAAATTAGGGGTTGCTGGGCATTTTCATTCACTCATAAAAGGAAGTACTGCCACCGATTCGTTTTTTGGGGGCTCCTTCTTGACTTGAATTTTGGATCGGCGTTCTGCCCATTTTGATGACGGGAAAATGGTCAGTCAAGGCGAGAAAGTTGGATGAGGTTTCTTGAAATCGAGTTTCAAGTGAACTTATCCAGAAACGATTGGCGGCCATTCGTTTTTCGTTTCCAGGACCAGTTTCTTGTCATCTCTTTTTTTGCCCTCTGGGGTACGACTTAAGCTGACTTGACCTTCAGTCTTGGCCTTTAATTCACAAATTGATTACCCTGGGGCAACGAAACGAAACGCATCGTGTCTCTTTTCAGGCCCCCCATCTAAAGTCTAAAATGTGAAGTATATGAAATATATCCTCACCCAACTCGAACTGTACATCACCTATGGGATAGGTTTTGGCAAAAAGGAGCCCCTATCTCCTTTTTTTCTTATCCTTGAAGAACTTGCCATAAATTCCCCCCGGAAGTCAAGATCGTTGGGAAAGGGGCCTCGTTCGAGTTGTGGTTTTTTTGAACGAACCATCAACTCCGACCAGATTGAGCGTTTTCCCGCTGATGATGAAACTTTCCTTTTTCGCCACCGCCCGTTTGCGTGGTCATCTTTTCGGGTGATAAACTTTCCCCTCCCTTAGAACATTTTCCAATCTCGTTGTCGAATTGACAACAAGTTTGCACCACCGCCACCCCCCCTTCTACCCCAATATGACCTATTCCAATCATGACCAAAGAGACTCACAAACATATTTGTAGATCACTGCTCAACCCCACTGCCCCCACAATCAAGATGGAACCGTGGGTGGTGGTCCCAAATATTGTCACTTGATATGTGCATTCACGTGCTCACTTCACTCCCAAGACTGGACGCACCTTGATCCGTCGTGTTCTGTTCAAAAAGGGGATCGAGAAAATGAAAGGAGACAAGAGAGAGAGACCGATTTCCCCGCGAGGATTCCACTCCATGGGCTAAACAGAAGCAGCTGACGACGAGCAACTCAATGAGGAGAAGGAACACGACGAAAAAGGCCGCGATGAAGGAGAAACGATAGAAGAGAAGAAGGAGAAGAGCAAATGCAGAACTACTTGGGTATACAGAGAAGAGACCCTCAACTCTTTAAAGAGGCGCCCGGTTTTTCGTGAAAAGAAGGGAATTGTCATTGTTCGCTCCTAACCCATTCATTACGATGAGGTTTCAAGTGGGACCTTGGATGAAGATATGGATCCCTTCGGCCTTGGCCTTTCATCTGAGAGAAAGACTGGGAATCCTTGCAAGTGCTTTATGCCGATTCCGAGTGAAGTTTGACTTGGTAGCTGACATTTATCAAATTTCAAGCTTGACCACTCCACCTTTCTTATGTTCCAAGTTCCAACCCAAGAAAATACTGACTGATCCCATCAATGGACTTATAGCTTTGGAGACCAGTTTGCCAAATGCATTGATCCTTTGAACGGGCCACCCAAAAATACGAGACAGCAAGGAGCCCTCTCGATTCTTTCACAACTGAAGAAAGAGAGACCACCCACCCCACAAGAACAACGAGGAAGAGTGTAAGTTTACGACCAAGTTTCTAGAGGAGCCAGAAAAGATGCCCAAGCTTGGGTTTAGACTCCCTTAACATTATCGTGGGGCACGATTTCCTGCCACTACTCACAAGCAAGATCGAAAGAGCGATGGTGAGCGAATCAAAATATGAGCTAGCCTCACTCGCTCTTTTGGCTCAAGCATCGACCGAGATGGAGAGCTACTATTCAGCATGCTACTATCGAATTGAACCAAGGACAAGGAAGAAGCCCTCACGAGGAAATTTCCAAGTTTGGGTGGGGGCTCTGTTATTGCCTTTGGAATCAGACTACTCGAATTACTTCTTTTCCCACAAACGAAAACTGGAGGCGGGACGAAGTGGCCAACTTGGGATGATTAAGTCTGAACGAAGGTGGAACAGTAAATGGGGAAAAAGTGGAATGGAAACGAGAAGGGTAGAAGCCGGGGTAAATTGCTCTCATTTAGATCGCGAGAGATTAGAGCCTCTCCCTGTGAGCATCCTCCACCAAACACTTGGACTTCCAATTTCATAATGGACGCTCAGGCTTGATCTTTTACTGAAGTTCTTGCTCTCGGTAATTTGGCAATTCAATCGAGTTGTTGAAAATATGCGCCAAGCGATGGAGGAATTTCATGATTAATATATACTAAGTGGACATACTACATGGGTCGGTTCCGCTTTTCAAATTCAAATTGTAACTGTTTTGGAATCAGTTATCAAATTCATAAAATAGCATCGCCATGTGGAGTTCAAGAGGAAAGAAAGAACTCAAAAATACTACTGAGGAAAACATGGACAGTAGCGTTTTAAAACTAGGTAAGTGATTATTAAAACAATCAAACATTAAGACTGTGAACAAGTTTTAAATTGGCTTTCAAATGAAAACTCTTTAGCTGGGCAATTGTATCATAAGATCAAAAATTGGCCAAAACTCGGCAAAATTCATTTTGAGGCATTTGTAAGGATGGATCGTATGAGTGGTTTGTAAAAAGGCCATAAAGAGTTGATGATTGCAATTGAATCGGAATTGAATTTACAATGCTCCAACTTAGTTTCAGAATGCGACTCCATCTACCTTGCTATCCCTCTTTTGTATTGTTACAATATCACTCGGTGTCATTTTTAGTTGAATGGATGCTTTGATGCACTATTAATTAGTGATGGGATAAAATCAAATTTCAAATTCAAGGTTGCCAGAAAATGTGGATATGGAACGCACCCGCCTATTCCATCGCAACGTAAACACTTAGGTTTGAGCACAAGGGCAACCCTGCTTTGACGAAAAAAAAATCAGGCTTACTTTTTGACATTGATTAATGGGTTTCCGAGATTCCATCAGTAATGTCATAGGCCATTAAAATGTAAATTGGTAGCCCTGGTCACAACCTCCCGTGATTATTAATTTGATCCCCATCACTACCATTAATGGCCTGGCATGTCTCAAAGTCAAATTGGCTAAGCACAATGTACGTTCAAATTTTTTGTGAAAGAGTTTTCAGTTAGTCAAGTTGTTTCTGGCCGCTAGATGACGCTTAACGGAATTGACGTTACATAAGCGGTTTTTTTTAGATTAAGAGATTGCGCCTGCAACAGCCATGTTATTTCAAAGATGTCAAGAGCATCCACCCCATCATATCTCATTGAACAAAAATGCATACATTTTGTTATGTATTAACAACGCATTTTGATTTTCTTTGTTGTCACGTGTGGAGCGCACATGTACTTCAACTTGAATTTTCCGTTTACGTCATTCAGTGACAGAGATCTATTTGCTCAGCCTCCTAAAGCACTTGCATCACAATAGGCGTTCATCTCAGGCAATTTGAAGGAGACTCGTGAATATGCCAAATGTCATCTCTTTTACTTCCAATAAACAGTTGAATAATGTTCTCCCCCAACGTAGTTTAATATAAGACGTCCATCAATCTGGAAGATGCCCGAAAGTGTGAACCTTGAGTTGGGGAATGCTCGAAACAACGGCTAAATCCTCTGTTGAGATGTATTCCACTTGACATGCAAACCGATTTTTTTTTGGTGATGACTCAGTCATGCCTTAACTTCACAAGTGCTGAGAAATCGCACTTTTTCAAATTTCTTGTAACTGCATGGAGTTACCAAGGCTATCATGATTAGTGTTGGGGCGAGTCCTTTGATTTTTGTCTTTTTGTTGGACTCGCCGAGTCTTGGCTCGAGTCCGTCAAAAGTCCGAAAGAGGGCTCGAGTCTTTTACTACGACCAGGTCTTACAAAAAGGCTCGTCTTGCGAAATTTTAAGAAAAAATGAATATTTTTTTCTTGACGAGTCCAGACTTGAGTCTTTCTTAAAAAAACTCGAGTCCGGCGATTTTCTCCAAAATCGAGTAAAAGACTCAAGTGCACTCGGACTCGAGTCCGGACTCGCCCCCAGCACCAATTATGATTGCGACAGAGAGTTGAATGTTTGAATTATTACCTCCTTGAAACGAAACTTGGGATTCAAATTGCCATGGAAATCAAGTTTTAGGGATGGGCGGGCACAAATGATCTCATAATAATACGATGAAGAGAATGAGTGGATAACGGCTCTTGGGACTAGATAGAAGTCGTTATTTTCTCTTCATCAAAGTCAATCCTTGACTAGGCATTTTATTGTCGTTTCACAATGGTAACTTGATTGTCAGATTACCTTTTGAAAAAGTTGTCAAGTCTTGTGACAAGCCTTTCCTGCAAAACGTGGACGGGGCATGCAGTTGGCTTTGGGCTCATTTGCCTTTTTGTCTTGGCTGAATGAAATGTCTAGATTTTCTAGAATAGTCCCTAGGCGTAAAATAATGTGCCAACATGCACGAATAATATTGATGAAGGCCCAAACAATTTCATTTGGAACTTCATGGGAACTTGAGGTTTTGTCGAAAACGTGCCATTACTCAAATGGGTTGAAAATGAATAACCCAAAACATTTCAGCTATTCTCATCTAGTTGTGTATGCACACACAAACTTTTCGATCAAAAATGTTTTGATCACACCAAGGATTAAATTATTTCGAGACATAATAGTCAAAGTGATAGAGGAAAGATTTAAAGGAGAATATACTCAGGTATTAAATAGGGCTTTGAATTTGTATCCTTCTGCGGAATGAACTGTTACTTTATACCACAATATTCTTTTCCACTCATTTAGACGTCTTTCAATGGAAGTTACCTCATTTACGTAGGATGAAGACCTCTCTCATATCTGATGTCTTGAATCCCATATTGATACCTAAGAAATACAATTATTTAGTTTCCACCCTTAAACGATCTGCGTGAGGATTATTTAACGCTCTACAAGCTTAAGGAAAGGTGTCATTGGATTTTTTCCAAGACGACCTTGAATCTCTCATAATACAAAAACACTAGTTGGAATGCCGTATCAAGTTTTGACGTACATTGTGGCATTTTTCTAGCTTGCAAAACCTTTAGAATCAACTTTGATTTTACTGCCTTATGGATTTCCAGTTCAATATTTACACTACAAAATACATGATAAACTTCTTTTTTTTCAAACCAATTTGTTTTATTTCAATGTGCTATTGACGTGCAACTCTTTAATGTGAGTTAGATTTACAAAAAACAGTACAATCAAATTTGTTTCCTATGATTTTGCAGGCTAGAATAATGCTAAGAAGTATTCTGTTTATACTTTAACATGGCTTACTAACCAACGTGAGAAGCTATCATTCGACTAAAGCAAATGTAGCTTTTCCCAACCATCTGATAACTGACAAGAAGACTAATGTGAAAAGGCTCCGTGGCTAAAATGACCCTTGGTCATCATATCAGATAACCAGTTGCATTACGTGGACTGCCAACGTACCAATGTAGGCTACATCACAGACTTCTAGAGATATGGACTGCAAACGGAAGCAAAAATATGCAATCTCCTAAACCGCTCATCTTATTTCAAATAAGCACATCATACGACCACAAGATGTTGTTGAATAGATGAACTCAGCCAAGATTGAGACAAAACCTATGCTTAGGGAACTCAGGAGACATGTTCAAAGTTATGTAGTAAACACTACATAAAATTTGAATTTTCGGCCTGCTCTTGTTCAGCTACATAAGCTTTTGCCAACATAACTTTGAAACGATGGACTTTGCATGCAAATGCTATAAAATTGACCTACCGTTAATTGAGAAGATCTATGTTTCTTATTTTATTACTTCAATTCGAACAGTGGCTCAGAGTGGCTATGACCAAGAGCAGGCCGATTTGCCGGGAAGCTCGTTTGCAGCCCATATTTCTAGAAGTCCGTGGCTACTTTTAAGATATGCGTCCCCAACAAAATGAGGACCATCCAAATCAAAATTAAGCCCAGAAAGGTAATTCATATGTTTAATGGTGTATTGTATCAACAAAGAAAACAAATCAAGGAGCTAAACCAATTGCCTGTTCAGCTATAATATGAAATAATGCACAAGACATACAGTATATCTAGGGTACGAAGTATTGTATCATATAAAGCTCGTTTCTTTTTCATTAGCCTTGCTTTTAGTTTTAGATATCTAATGATAGGCACCAAATTGGTCGATTTGTGAAAGATGCTCTCTATGGGGCCTTTCACAGCCTGGCATGCTATTAAGAGATTGGTCAATCATTGAAAATAGTAAATGCAAGTCCCCTCGAACGAATTCAACCATCCATATGTCTATCCAGAAAATGGTTTCGGGATTACCAATCGGACATGGAATACCGGCCTTGTACTGATTGATTGACCGCTCAGACAATCAAATTAAGGAGTAAAGGTCTGAGGTATCGATTGATGTATGGGTGTAACATGATTAACCCACTCTGGTTGTACGATTGTGATGCTCATTGATATTTGTTATTTGCGGTGTACTCTACAAGAAGAGGAGAGCAATTCTTTGGACGGTTTGACCTTTCGCTTTCATTTGGGTGGCAAGGAGTTTGACGTTTGGGGTCATTCCCTTGATGAGAAATCTCTCTTTTCTATGGCGTTCCCAGAACTTGAAGAGACCTGTGAGAGCATTTTCCTGGCAGCCATTTTGTTTGTTGTCAAGCATGTTTATCGTCAAGATTACAGTCCAAGGATCTTCAGATTTCTGACCAAGGCTCACTGAATCATATCACAAATCGACTCTAAAGTCATGACATCTTTCGGCAAAAGGCTGGGCATCGTGCCAGAACTGACGGTTATTTGGGATGGCCAAAGCTAACCCTCGATTATGGTGAATTGATACGATTAGTTTTATAATGCCAAGTGATTCGAATTTTCAAATGACTCAAATGAAAGAATAACTAAGAGGGATAAATATTCTTGACACTCAACATCCTCTACAGAGATTACACCTGTATTCAACGTTTGTCTTTGTCTGGGCTGAAGGCAAGCCATAGTCTATTTTTGTCCAAGCTTAATATTAATGATCATCTTTAACCAATGTGGTTGGGTTGAACCGAATCATTGAAAATCCACTGCGTTTTTCTCGGCATTTTTTGATGGTACTGAACACGTATTGCAGCTGAAACCAGAACTTACCTTAAGATAGCGTCATCTTGGATGAGTGATAGGTTGTGAAACGATCCACTTCTGCAGTTCCACCGTTTGCTCCCTTGGGTGAGGTTCGTACTCACTGGGAGTGGCAACTGCAAGTATTGGCTCGAGCTGCTCTGGGGCTGGGACGGGGATTTCTTCCGATTGTGAAGCACGAGGGAGTGGGCCCGATCCCGTGGGCCTTCATCGCAATGAAGAACGATGGGCCTTTGGTGACGTTGCAACCAATCATTGACGGTGCAGAGTCGGCACATTTCCGTGCCCATTTTGCAAGGCCCACTCCCACTTGAAGTGGGCGGCGTGAGGTGACTGCTCATGATGAAGGCCTGAAGGCCTGAGGGTCACGCTTATGTCTTCTTTCGCTCCGTTCACCAAAACCACTCTAGCACTAGAATTCAGGGATTGAGAGGTATCCTCGTGCCTACATGTCTGTCTATCTTAGGGCGCAATGATTGATTGTCTCACCGGCTCATCCAACACAAGCTGAAGATTCTGAAGCTCTTGTCTTGGTGTGTGTGAATGGAGATATGATTTTCAAATTTTCGATTTGAGCTCCCTGTTTAGACGACGAGGGGAAAACGAGTTCGGATTTGTTTCGGGATCGATCTGAAACATGAGAGCGTTCAAAGGAGAACAAAACTGATGATGCCATTGCGATTGTTCGTTCATCCAGTTGGGACGTGTGAATCAAGTTGTATATCTGAACTCGAGTAAATAAACCGAAAATCTCGTTTGTTGGCCTTTGCACTTGAAACATTGTTTGTCGCATTATCTCAAGTAACTCTACAAACGGCCTAGGGCATTCAGTGAATTCATTTGAATCTATGCAAGGAACGAAAAACTTGATGTGTGACACTAATGTCCTTACATTACGGATTTGTGAACTTGTATAATGCATAGAATCAAAATAGTTCTTATCAGTATGTTTTGAGAGGAGGCGCAAAGAAGGCCAATTTTTGTACCCATTTAAATGAATTGATATTTTGTGTTTTTCATGTTTTAGTACAGTTTCAAACTTTCATCCTGCCTCTTTCACTGCTTACTTGTGGGATTGTCACTAGGGGTCTTCCATATGAAAAAGCCCCGTTAAAACTTGAATACTGAAGGAGACATTTTGTCCTTTGTTTAAATGCGTGTTCACACTTAAATGCATTTGGGATAAAAAATTACGACAGGATAAAGTTTCTAGGAAAACCGCTAACAACATCAACACCCCTTGGCTTTGGACAACCTCTTGCATTTTTGGTCACCCATAATTGATCATAAGGCAAGTCAAAACGTATTCTAAAGAATAAAAAAAACGCCAAATGGGTGATGAGCATTCCATTTATAAAGGGTTTTTACCAGGGCTCGGAGAATTTTTTTTTAAATTCTAAAATAATTTTAATTTTTTTAGAGTTTTTTGTCAGAAGAATTTTTTCTCAGAACCTCTAATTTTGATGAGAAAAAATGCATATGTTTGTGTGGTGGTGGTGAGGGCTAATGGATTGAGTGGCTTTAAACCTTGACATTCACTACAATTAATTCTGAATTCCAGTTCAGGAAAAAGGTCATGGATACTTTTGAAAATGTATTGTAAAAGATGCTTCTTGGGCCTCCTTTAAATACTGCATCCTACATTGTCCCAATCCTCCTAGTTTGTTGCAATCTAGTAGTTGTTCTCTAATTCTCACATTATTCCTGCTTGCAAATACAGGGTGTAAAGAAATTAAGGGCCTCCATGGCTGTTTTTCACAACATTTCTCCATGCTCAAAGATTTTTTTTGACATTGAACCACAAGCATTCCTTAAGAGAAACTGTTAAGTACCTAGTGACATATTACAAATGGTCTATCGATATCCTGGAGGCGATGGGTAGCCCTCTGATAAAGTGCCGTCAAAACAATGTCTGAAAATTCAAGTGAGCGCAGTCTGAAGGTCAGAACCAAGGTTAAGGGCATCCTGAAGGCCGGTAAAGACAAGGGAACGTTTGGTGAGCCTTTCAGTGATCATCCTCAAACGATTTGAGAGTGGAGATCCTCGTGCAAATGCTATAAATCCTTTTAGAACAGACCAGGCTAATGGCCGAAATCTGGATTTTCAGGACTC
>NC_081441.1:199850-234229 GCF_007210705.1 Tigriopus californicus | reverse complement strand
CGGATCATTCGTGGTATGGTGTTAGGTTTTTCAATAATCCCTTTTATTAAAAACTGGAGATTCAATCTGATCAAGTCATTCTTTGAGTTAGGGGGTTGGATTTTCAGAAGCGACAAAGAGCGGCCCTTAATTTCTTTCCACCCTGTAGAACCTCAATACTTTGAACACAAAAGAGCAAATACAAGAACAATTGCATTTTAGCCCAGGTCCCTTCACCCTGAGAGATAGCTAAAATACAGAACCCATAGGAACCAAATTTGATCTAGAAACCTGCATGGTTTAGGGTATTAATTTGGGGGTCCAAGATAGGAGACATTTTCAAGGCCTTTTGATTTCAAAGATTTTGTAACCTTTTGTAATTGCTTCAAGCTTTTGCAAAATTAGAGTAATGTTGTTTCAGTGTATGTCTTTTTTGCTTTTAAACAGGCTTATATAAATCTTTGCGTTTGAGAATTTTCTTCCCTGTGAAAATAAATTACTTGGTGCTTTCAAAAAGGTTTGGCCCTCAAAAAGAGTTCTTTCCAAGCCCTAATAATTACCGATTGGCGTTAAAGACAATTAATTGCAATATGAAAACGACATGCCTCGATTCATGCTTAGAGATGAAACACATACCATGTCGACGTGGTCGAACTCACTTCTCGGAGCCTTTGACTTTGATGAAACGCAAAATCATAAGCTTCCCTCTCCAATCTCTTTCTACAGAGCTCTTTGGGTGAAAATTACCATCTCTTCAAGTTTTAATGCAAGCTGTAGGAACAATGAATGGCCTCCATTTTGGGGCTTTCAAATCCACAGCGCTTATTTAGAAAAACTTTGCGCCCCGTTAAATTTGAGTGGATGAAAGGGATTGGACGAAGAGCCATTCTGTCATCCTAGAGCAGTGTGTGTATTTCCGTGCACGCGGCGGTAACAATTTCAATTTCCAACGTTCGTATCACAGTAGATTGCAAAATTTTGAGTGTTTTGAGGCTTTCAAGGTATTCCGTCGTCGTCGAGAGAGATTCCTGGGCGGAAAACTTTCCGAACTATTCCCCTTGCTGCCTTGACTGAGAGGTGTGCGCCCACGGGTCTGGTCCGATTGAGAGGTCCGGGGTGGCGCCTCACCAAAGCTACTTTGAGACCCGATGGCATTGAGGATCGTTCTAGAAGAAGGCAAAAAGATATGTTGGAGACGTCAAAACGTCGAGGTTGCGTGTTTGGTAGAGCATTTCGGGCGAGTGGTTTCCCCTCTACTTTCCCCCAACCCTTACCGGTGCTGAATAATTCGAAACGTTCCGATGACATGACTCCTGGATCCCCTGTCCACATGTGACTGTAGAAGATCTTTGACAATCCCCAGATGTTCTAGGGTCTCTCGGGTAGCCTGCTCGGTCTCGGATAATTCCGATATAAATTGGTAACTCGTGGAGGGTAGGGGCCGGTAAATTGAGTCCTCCTCCGGCCATTGGACGCCTTCAAGCCAAGAGCTCTCTTGCATCTGAATAATGAATATTTGGACGGTATAGATATTATATTAAAATATTATTTTCCATAAATATGTCTTATTACTTGCTGGAGGGTCAACCTCAACAATGGTTTCCGACGAAGGATGCCGCTGATCAGATCCATGCATTCTTGAGAAAGGTATTCGGGCAATTCAAAGGAGCCATCCAGGATGGCATGCTTGATGGTTGGAACTGTCTTCCCATTGAATGGCATATGACCCGTGACCATAAAGTACAGGAGAATGCCTAGCGCCCAAATGTCCACTGAAGGGCCATAGTAGTGGTCGTCCTATGAAATACGTATTCATTGATGGCCAACTTTGGTCGTTGAGTCAACAGACCAGGAACGACGCAGGCCCATGGCAAATACTACAAACGAGCTAAAACAGGGTTCGTTACCTCGAAAAGTTCGGGGGCTGCGTATGGAGGCGATCCACAGAAGGTATTCAGGTGCTGGTCGATCTTGTCCACTTGGGTGGCGAATCCAAAGTCGCCCAATTTGACGTTGTACGGGTCCACGAAAAACACATTCTCGGCTTTGATGTCGCGATGAATAAAGAATCGATCATGCTGTGAGAGAAAGTCGAACAAGTTAGAGTAGAAGTCAAGGCAAGCAAGCAAGCAGGGTGGATCCGTGGCACTCCTTCGATGGTTGTTGATGTTTGAGATCATCATCCAAGTGTGTTTACCCTTTGTTCACGCACTCACCATATAGCTGACGGCTGAGGCAATTTGGGCAAATATTGGCTTTGCCTGATCTTCATTGTAGCAACCATCCTCGGAGAGCTTGGCATACAACTCACCACCCGGAGCGTATTCCATAAACAAGAAGATCCCACTCACACTCTCAGCCACCTCGTAGAGCCTAGAAAATGAAAATAAAGGCCAGATCACAAGTGGTTCACTCCAGTCGGTCCAGAATATGGTGCGCAGCATCATGTTTGAGCAATGAAACAAGACACAAGTCAGGATTTGAAAATGCAAAATAACGCCTAGATTGCTCGGGCTTGGGGCTTAAAAACTTGACCTTTTATGATGTAACAATATCTGCTACTGGTGTTCCAAACAAATAAGAGAGAATGGTCTTTTTCATTCTCCTCTTCCTCTTCTCGTTGCGGACGAACAAACAGAGAAATACAAAAATTCGCTCCAAGGTGCCCGACCTTCACAAGGTATTTTTCCTTGACCAACTTATTGCTGACCTATTCTAACGCCATAAATACACCAACAAATTTTTTGACAGATCTTTCAAATCCTATAAGATTAAAATTGCAAACACTGTTTATCACTATTTGGATGTAAAAAGAGCTATATATGGTATACTTGCAGCATACTAGCGACTTTTCATCATCTTTTTTCCAATAAATTGTGCTTAACAGGCCAATGGTAAGTTTAGAAAAAGTAATATTTTTAAGGTTAGTCACGCAATACTTGTGAAAGTGTGCTTTTCCTAGTTCCATTTTGTTGGAAACAATGGTTGCCAAAGTCTTGACGCGTTGTCGATCATACAGTATACAAGCTCCTGTAAAGTAATGATTAATTTGAAACGCCTACCAGAAGAGGTGATGGCGTATTGATTGTGTCACAGTACTTGGGCAATAAACTGTTCATTGAATAATCTATTGACAAAGCCTGGCATCTTAGAGTGTATTCTCTCGTTTCAACGTTATGTTGTCCTCACCTAGACGAGGCAGAGGGCGCTTCCTCCGCGATCTGCTCAATGAAAAGGGCCATGCAAACGTAGACTTTTTGCAATGAAGTGCGTGTTAGCAGCCATGCTATTTACTGATGGTGAAACATAAAATACCAATACGTAGTTGTTTTGTCTTCATGGTGAGGAGGACATTTCAACACAAAAAAACGCTTGCATTATTTTCTCGGCAATGTCGAATATTTCTTTACCTGGGTCACTTTTTATTTTATGGAAAAATCAATTTAATTTTTTTTTGGTGCGAACTTCCTTACCGCTACCGGGATCGAAATCCCAGCAGTTCAAGACGAGAATATTATTTATTTTACTTGACTTTTATTTATATATATTATTTGATCGACCAACGAATTGGAGTTGGCTGATCTGGCTAATCCTTGAATATAAGGTTGATCCGGATAATGCATTTGAATGGAAAGGCGGCAATGCTAAGGAAGGGCAAATTCTGCACTAATAGTTTCACTTCCTCACCCAAAAATCCTATCAACCGACCATTTATTAGCGTTAAGAATATTTCTCTTGCGAACACAAGTTAATGTTTGATGGCAGAATAACTTCTCGGCGCCTTCCATCATTTGAGAAGGGTTCCCATGACATTGGATCTTGAGAGCAGGAGAAAGGTATGGAGTGAAGCATTCACAGTAAAAATAAAGGTATTATACCATGATGCTAGGTATCTTAAGAGTAGAGACTCTGCTTCTATAATCGATAGCTTGGCATTTCAAATTAACTTGAAGCTTTTTCATGGAACTGTGCATCGTTGTTCAAACTTGATTCAAACCAAAAATAGCTTTCAGAGACTCCTTCCATAGTCACAGGCACAGTATTTTTGCAAACAACACAGAAATCATTCAATTTACATTCAAATCTTCGGATAATGTAACCAAAGACCCAAGGCAAACTGGTTCCTCTTGGTTGTCCGGGTTTTTAAGAAAAAGATCTAGATATAGAGTTTGACATTTCGTGTTTGGGGCCTTAATTTTTTTTTAAATGAGCTCATGCCATTCGTACCTTATCAATGACGGGTGAGATAACATATCCATGGTACGAATTTCACGGTTCAACATTTTCCTGGTTTTGGCGTCCAGTTTGGTTTTGTCAATGATTTTCACAGCCACTTTTTCTGCGGAAGAGGAAAGACCGAAATCAGGGGATTAATCTTGAGTATATGGAGGAGGGGATTAAGGCATGCTTGAAACTTTCCATTCCTTCCCTATCCGCAGTGTATACAGCCGTCAAGTTCGCCTGGCGGTTTCTTATCAAATGACTTTGAACCCCATGGAATTGATGTGATAAAATCAAGCAGGCTTTCCTCCATCCACATAATTCATGGCGACGTACTGCATGCAGTCCAAGGTTGCGCCAACATTTCGGGGCACGGATGTGGACTTGGTGAATTGCTTTGGCTGGTTTAGCCTTCACTGACGATCATCATTTTAATTGATATGGGACCATACTGAGCTCTCTTTGCTACCGAAGAAGGCCTCAACTTGTCGAATTGAAGGTCGTTTTCCTCCCTCAGTATGCACAATAAGAGCCAAATTGGAAGGTCCAAATTAAATATTCAAGACCTGTCATGTGACTTTCTCACTCTCTTCTGTTGATGGCCTTGCTAGAAAGTTGGCCTTGCGCTATCCGTTATGTTCAGAGAGAACTTTCATCGAAATCGTTCATCTTGAAGCGTCTGAGAATGCCCATTAGTTAAAAAAATTATGCTCCGCAGTAGAACCTTTATCAAGGCCAATCATCTTTTTCTGCCCAAATTGACAATTTATCTAAAAACCAACAGACCATTACTCTTTCTAAAAAGGGTTACTTGAACGGCGAGAATTATAAAATGTGTTGGCTCATTTT
The DNA here is from genome assembly GCF_007210705.1 of Tigriopus californicus. Lineage (NCBI taxonomy): Eukaryota > Metazoa > Arthropoda > Copepoda > Harpacticoida > Harpacticidae > Tigriopus > Tigriopus californicus. The sequence continues at coordinate 229,180 of NC_081441.1, read as the reverse complement.
GAGGCTTTTTTAACCTCAACCACGTAATCTTTCCAAAGATCGGTCGATCTATATGGTATGTACTTCGGCATTCAACCAACTGTACACTCGAGTTCTGATGGAAACTGCTTGACCGCTTCAAAACAAAGAATCCGGAAGCTTTCGCCCCTTTCTTTCAAGTTTCTTCCTGGGAACGGTCAAAAGTTGAAGTGCTTTTTGTTGACATTGTCCATCTGTTTCGATCCATCCTTGATATGGGACGCACATTAGTTTGAAAGCTCGAAAGAGTTTCAGCTCGGCTTGAAAATCGCCTAAGATCACTTTAAAGGTTATTGAACTTTTGAGAAAGGCAAAAGCATATTTTTTCAAGCTCAATTAGTGAGAGAACTTCGAAACCTCTTTGTCCCCAACTAAGTTGCGAGGATGCGTCTTTCCACTTGAAGTACTTCCATTTTCTTTGGTCCTGACACAAAGCCTTGTTATCGTGTTCACGACGAGCCCTTACAAGTGTTCCCTTGGTTTGGGTCTACACCTAATGATCTCGTAATTGCTTCATCACATCACGTCCAAAAATAGACAAGAAACAAACACTATGACGTCAGTGTGAAATCAATTATGATTGACCTCCTTCCAGCTAGGAATCCTTACCCTTTGACACAATCGGAGCATAGTAATTAATCAACCTTGTCACACGTGGATTCGTCATTTCTCCAACATAACTCATTACCTTTGGTGAGTAGATGGTGAGCAAGTTTGACTTTAGAAAAGTTCCCGGTTCCAATCTCGTTCTTGAAGCGATAAAACCCGATGCGTTTGCCCAGAGCGAACTCTTTTTTGGCTTCCTCGTCGTGCAATTGTTGCCATTGGAGGCGTTGGTAGAGCGAGTCCACGGTCTTCACCGTTGGGTCGCTAAATGGTAACCTCGAAATGTTCGAACCTCGACGATCGGACATTTCTGAGAGAAAGAAAAGGACACACATCTTGAGATCCCTGGCCATCTGGCGTACACTAGAGATGACCCGAGTCATTACGCGGGCTCCTAAGGCTCGAGAAATTTCACTCATTTTTCTAAATTCTGAAAAAAATTGAGCCTTGATGGGTCATTTTCCTTTGAGATGGCCTTTAGTTTTCGTTATTGGCAAATGAATCAATCATGTGCAAATGAATTCAATTCAAAAATGCCTCAAAAACACATACCTACTCTTAACCAAGCTATGTATACCTGGAGCATGTAAGCAACAGCTACAGTTTTGGGATCGTCAATGTAAACAGAAATAACATTTAATTGACACAAAAACACTACTACATCTAGAGGTCATAGGTAGGTGCCTGAAGATGCCTTGTCCTACTCTCTGACGCATCTGCCGATATATGGCATGTGATGTTACAAATTCGAAAATAAGATGTTCTCAGTTTTTATTGGGCTTGACCTATTTTCTAGGCGACCAACTCGTGGCGTAACAATATTGAGAGGTGAGCTATAAACTTGTTCAAGTTGATTGAGTGTATAATAGCAAAATGGTCGAATATGGTCAGAGCAATATTACAGTTGACTAGAGTGTATTATCAGAGTATGTTATAATTGACTAGAGTCTATTACCGCACTATGTATGATTAGAATTGTTGCTTTTTTTGGAGACTTCCTACTGGCATTGGAATCCCAGCAGTTCAAGACGAGAAATTTATTCAATTTACTTAACTTTTATTTATACATACTATTTGATCGACCAATGAATTAGAGTTGGCTGATCTGGCTAACCCTTGAATATAAGGTTGATTGGGAAATTTAGTCAAAAGCTTGTCCAAGTCTGACTTAAATCCTGCTACTCAATCAACAAGGCCTATATACGTCCTACGAATATTTGAAGGCAGCAAATTGAACAATGAAGGTTTAGTACAAATGGAAGAGTGCCGAACTCTGTCTGGAGTTTGAATTAAGAGTTACTCGTTTTGAAAGACACAACCCAGTGCACATGATGTTTACGCACACCTGGAGTAAAATCAAGAATAAAGCTTTTCATGCACATGATGACCTGTGAGTCATTTTTTGAATAATAACTGGTTCAGAGGGACTCTCAAGGCTCAAACTCGAGTCTTTTTTTGTGACCCATTGATTCGTGAGACTCGAGACATTTTTTGGGACTTGCTTATATGTTCACATCCCTAATGTGCACCCGTTGCATTGATGTGGATCTCATTATTTTCACATTCGGGGTAATCCCTTATCCAAAGGGAGCACTTCTCCCATCATAATGCGTGGACTAACAAATGATGACGTTAGCCAAAGGAGGATTGCATCAAAACCTTTGCAAGACGAATATTGATGAAAATGATATCGTTATTTCAAAATGGCAAAAGCTTGATTCCTCGAAGTTCGTCCAAAATAGAACAGACCTAATATCCTTGCCCAGACCATTTTTTGTTACTTTTGAGAACTCAGACAAATGTGAGCTCTTTCAAGACATGAGGGCAAAATTGTTACTTTAATTGAGTAGAGCAAAAGTTTGTTGATGAATTAAAGATAGGGATATTTCATCCTTTTAACCTTTTAGCATGGCTAGGTTTAGGAGAGCCATGAAATTTTACTCCTTTGTGGAAGAATTGGATTCCAATACTATTTCTATATCCCAATATGTTGACCAAAATAGGATTTCATCGATGCAAGATTAAGCCATGATCGGACAAAATCCAATCTTTCCCTCGACGATATTCGTGGGGCGCTTGAAAGAAGCCTTTTCTGATCTGTGTCATCTTGCGCTTAATGGATAAATGATTGTGAGTACGTAAAACACTTCAGTGAATAATCTTCTCTCGTGGGAAGCGTTTTAGATTCATTTCCATTATTTTAACATGAATCTCACTCATGATGCAAAACTTTATTCGGACTTCATTGACGAAAATCGCGAAGCTCAGCCAAAAATATTCACGCTTACGTTAGATATTATTCTTTTTTGTTTCATTTTCCATTCAAAAATTGCCCTCTTAAAACACATTTCATAGACCTCTTTTTCATATCCATCACCAATGACGAGTTCCCTTCAAATGGGATCACGTATTGCATGTATTCATTTGGATTGGCAGATCGAGTAAAATTTCAGAAACCACAAGTATCTTATGCAGCTTCTCCTTGTAACCTAATCAACAGGGTTGAAGAATTGCTCACTCAGCTGTTCAGATGACAAGGAAGAGGCCCTCAATTGGATTTGGGCCTTTTGTGAGTGAGGCACAGGCAATAAGGGTACCGCCCCCACCGAGCTATTGGCACCCTTCCGAACATCACTGCTCTGTGAGATGCGTCCCAAGGAGATTGCTGAAGATCGATTCGACGTTCCTTGGACCACATCCAACCGTGAGGATCCGTGTCTTCGGTAGTAGTAATCAGTCTTCAAATCATTCACCATCCTTATCCAGCAAGTTCATCGCTTCCGCCCTCAAAGAATGCTGAGACCTTTCTTCGTTGTTAAAAGCTTCGTCAGTAGTTCTGGAAGAAAAGACCAAGTTTTTAGATTTGAAGAAAGAGGCTCTAAATTTGAAAATGGAAATGGAATTCGGGGATAGTGTAGAGTAGGCTTTCTACTTGAAATGGAAGATGAATGGATCCGTGAGGATCCTCTGGCCTTGTTTTGAACATTTACGATTGGTCGCACGTCTTCAAATCCCTCGAGCTGGAGGCCAGAAATATGTTATATAAGATTCCCTTTGCCCACTGCTTGACCGTTCTCGGTGACGTATTTCAGAATGCTTGTTTCATGACAAAAAAACATACTCGAGCTCTTATTCGAAATAGAACCTGTCCTTTAAAGATGTACAACCGGTGATGAGAAATCATTTTTTTGCCATTATTGATCAGGTGGAACAAAATGGTGGCAGAAAGTGGCAGAAATTCCTTCAAAATGGATTTCTGCCAACGAGGATATAACTTGGATGGGAAATTATTAAAAGCCATTTTTGACCACCTGGCAGAAAATGGTGGCAGAAAGTGGCAAAAATTCGTTCAAAGTCGAATTTCGCCATCGCTGAGTGCATCAGGTCTGCCGCCACCATGAAGAAATCTAACCATTGAAAAAAAGCAAAGAAATGTAATGACGGGTCGGTTGTGGTTTTATACCGCACTTTAATCGGTACCCATGGAACAAAGTTTCTTCAGCCGATTCAAAGCAGCGCCTCTGCAATCAGAAACCACAACATCACACATTTTGAGTTGTCACCCACCAGCTCTTGAACTGACCAGGGCATCATCTACAAGAATACTTTGAGAGTTAATTTTTCAAATGAAAGGATGATAACAACATATTATATAATTAACCGTCCAATGGAGCTATTGCAGCCGATGGATAACTACATTCCCTAACGTCAGGACTCGCTGACCTCGCAAAGATAGTCTTGCATTAGCCACCTTTGGGTTCGAAAAATGGCTCTGAATCCAGTGCTCTTGGGATTGCTTGCTCTGTGACATGAAAGGTGAACTATCAAAAACGTGTATTTTTTGCAATCTCTACTCCAAAGAGTTTCCTTGTTGTAGAATCAAAAAAAAGGCAAAGCCACCTTATTATTGATTTTGTGCTAGACAGGACAACTTCACCATTTCTAATTTACTCAATATGCTATCAATCCGGCCTTGATCCAGACTTTGCATACTAATCAATGGATGAGCTAAAGGCCCATCAAAAAGGCAGAAAGAGGCTTGAATTCAACGATAATGTCCAAAAGGACCCATCCACGTTCATCCCTGCCATTTTAAGGGAGTTGGAGGTGTCTAAGATTCATGCTCTGTATCACAGGGCAGTATCTGGGACCAATGTGAGGCGAATTGTGTGGGAGGATTAGAGGTACTATTCACTCTTACAAGTTAATGGGGGGGTCAATTGACTACCCATTTACCCCAAAAATGTTTGAGAGATGGATCAGACTTTTATTTTAAAATCGTATTTGAAAGAGACTCTAATGGACGTCCAAGTACCAAAAGGGATGAGCTAATATAAGATTCGTGATACTTTTCAATCTCTCTACAGATCAAGTATGTATTGGCCAAAATAGAAGATTCATAGAAAAAGTGTTTTTACTCCTCACTAGGAAAAGGAGAAAGAAATTCCGGAATGGATGAATGTTCCATCATTAATTGGGATTTTTCAAAATGTTGAGCTAGACGGCAGATTCAAATGTCACTCACTCCCTGCGCAATACCAATTGGTTGGCCTTCAGTGCCTATTTTTGGCCTTAAAAGAGACAATGTCATCACTCTCTCAAGCAACATCATGGACAGAATTTTAGATTTCGCTTCTTTTAAAAAAAGTCATGAAGGGGAATCTTACATTTCATGTGGATTTGGTCTTGGTTTGAGCATGTGACTTGGTCGCCTCTGATCTCGTTATTGGGATCTAAGGAAGGAGCTTAGCTGAATTAGACTCGTTGTTTCATAATCCAATTGATACGAGGACGCTCATCCTTTCTGGATATATACATGGGAATACATGCATGCATACTAACTTCATGTACTCGTACCTGAATTCACAAGACCAACCCTGTTGATCGTCCCATGGGGCGCCGGAATAGAGTCGCTTCTGCTAGACGTTATTGAAGACGAGCCTCAAGTCTATTCTTCAATTAGTGTGGCAAGATTGGCCTCCAAGTTTAGAAGCCCTTGGGATTGTGAAGATGACTGACTTCTTACCACAAGAGATGGAGGATCCATTTGGAGAGGAACTATGACCGTGGATGGTTCTTTTCTTCTATCTTCATATTATGCCACTGGTGGAAAAACTAGCCAGGAATGTGAGGTGCACAGCCAGTCGTTCGCAGCCTTTGACAATAAGTGTGTGAGTGTGTTTAAAGAACTTTCCGGAGACGGACAAAGGCCTTCTTGGGTCATGAAATATTAATCCATCGTAATTGTAACCTTGCTTCGTCTTCGTCTCCCTCCGGCTGATCAAGTGGGTTTGGTTGCCCTACATGGTCAAGGCTTTCAGGCCTTTCCTTGAACCTGAATATCAAAGGCCACGGAGGGCCTAATACGTCTCATTTGCCTATCGGTGAGCAGGATTCGCCGTCGAAAGTATGAGAATCGATTAATTGTGCCGAAAGAGGAGAAGACCGCCTATCAATTTGGGTTCACATGAATTGCAGCGCGTGGTCAGCCTTCGCCGGGGGATTGAAAAGCCCCCAAAGTCTGACCATTAACACAGGGTGCTTTGGCCTTTGAATTGCTTGCACGGGCGAGGCACTCACTCTCCATGCCCCCGTTGTTCGTCGTTCAAGAAAGAAGGCTGTTACATTCTCACGATGGCCTTCAAATGAGGACTGGAGGAGCGAAAAACCGAGGGGCGAGAAGAAGCAGAGGGAGGAAGAAGTAGAAGGGAAAAACCGAAATTGAGAGAACGCAGTGGGCACCGCCATCCGTTGGCCTTTGGACGAGGAAAGGGAACGGACCTTCCCGCTGTTCCCTCGTTGTTCGTTTCATTGGATCCTATCGGTGGTGGTCGTGGAGGCGTTGCAGAAGGATCGCTCACACACACACACACACACTCACCCATACATATGTGTGTGAATGTCACGTCGAGTACGTTGTAATACGTACTGTATATACTATTATTGCAGTTCGTACGGACCAACAGTTCGTAACAGTCGAGGGGACAGACGGACTACGGTCCAAGGGCGGAGAGCGGAGGGCGGAAGGCGCAGACTAGAGTCCCCGGCTTAACCAGGCTCTCTGAATAACTGATTTGGTTTCCTTTCTTCGGCATAATCTCCATTCCACACTGACATACCTACATTGGCACCAGACATGGTGTAGCTGCTTCAGATAACAAACTGTATATGCACTATGTTTATGTTTGAACCTCTATTCCATATTTATTCTACGTCCCTACCAGCGACCAGCCAATGACTCAACCCAATTGTAGCCTTGAATGGACCTTCATAAATCATTTGCATGCGAACAACAAGTAAAACTCTCGCTCAAAGCTGTAATTGATTGATACACAAAACTCCCCAACTGTTTTCAGACAAACTTGAACCGGTATGCATGCTTGTAGACAATAATCAGTACAATTACTTCTGTACCGAAATGAAATGACGTCATAAATCAGCTACGTTTCGTGTGAAACGTTTAAATATATATTTTGTTATTATGGATTTAGTTGACTTGAGTAGAGATAAAAAGAACTTGCCCCATGATTTACCAGTTTCAAACATGAGGAAATCAAGTTCATTCGGGACTTCAATTGCAAAAGTTTATAGGTGGGAAAGCTAAGCTTTTCATTGAATCTCTTGTCCTCGGATTAATTTTGTTGAAGATGTAAACGATGCATATCGCGGCAATGCTCATGGTTTATTTTTTTTTTCAATATTCTTCTTGGGCTCTTATACCAATACAGGGGAATGAGTTCCCCGTGAGTCATACTTGATAAAATATTTGGTCATACAATGCGTTCTAATTTTCCGCTCTAGGGCACCCTTGAACGAAAGGCTGGTGTAGGATTGTTGATAAAAAAAACCATCTAAATGTAACTTAAGACTTAACAATGGAATTATCTAGTAAATGGAGCCGTCAAAGAGACCACGGTAGCAGAAAACACTAAATAAACTGATTATTGCGTAGAAAAAAGACATGCAAGTTCAATACGATTTAATCCATCTCTAAAACTTCTAACACAAACGCTTGGAATAGAATCACAATGAACAAAAACAAGTTCATTCGTTTGACCTTAAAATTACTTAAATATTTTTTTGAAGTATTACGATGAGCCGAAATATATGATAGAACCCGTGTCAAAACTCAAGTGACATCATACCCGCTTATGAGATGTAATTGAGAGGAAGCCAAACAAGTCTGACATGTACACTGTTTTGAGATCTTTTTGATTTTACTTTACTTCAGACAGAAAAGAAACGGCCGTCATGCCCAACCCTGTCGGTAGATGTACTGTAAGTTAGAAGCTTCACCTCCACTTTAATCACGATTCGTCACTTACACCTACACACAGTACCTACCTTCAAGATGAAATGAGTTTGATTTTTTGCCCCAAGTGTAGCAGATTTTTCTCTTGGGCAGTCATATGAGGCACACTGCATTTCACATTTGATTTGAACTCACGAGTCTTCACATCGCACACACTTCTTTTGCGCTTAAAAGATGCATGCTACCCTTTTTTCTGCGTTGGAATTGTCAAATGAGACAACGCTAAGCAACGTTGACGAAATCTTAGGAATTCTGAGAGGAAGAAGATATCCGGAGCCTCTGATTATCAAACACTCGCATTTTATCTCGCTTCAGGAGGGGGTATGTTTATTTATGGCTACTCCGGTCTCAATAGCCAATCTTCCAGTCATCTAGATAGAGCTTGAGACAAGAGCAAACAGGCTATCCCTCTTAATAGATCCTTAATTAAGTGCTAGGGAAGGCGTTACGGACAAAATGACAACATAAATAGACCTGCCTCTCAACACCCATCCCAAAGACGATCGATATCGCCAGCTTAATGAAAGCGCAAATATTGAACGCTACAGACACGAGGCCCTGACTGAGTCCAAGGTATCGGTATTTAACCCTGGGGGTTCACTTCCCGCCATCACGGACAAAGAGTTGTCCTCGGTGATCGAATTGACTAGAAACTCGTGTTGCCTTTGGCCGTTATTTGTCTCCTGCGGGTAATTTGAGCTCGTCATGGCAAAAAGGCGTTTGGCTGGCTTGCTGCCGACTAAGCCTTCGTCACCCAAAGTGGTTGGAGAGCTCAAATTGGACTTGTGGACCAATATGGGTAAGGCTGCTGAACAGGCTCCAGTCGCTCCAGACGGGGGACCATTGCAATGCTTTTTGTGGTTCATCATGGTTCCCGTTTGGGCGAAGGCTCTCTGACACTTATCGCATTTGTAAGGTTTGACCCCACTGTGGGTGCGAACATGCCGTTTGAAGGCCGAGATGTCCGAAAAGGCTTTTCCACAATCGTGCTCCGAACACTTGTATGGCTTCTCACCAGAATGAATTCGCTGATGCAGCTTCAGGTTGTTGCTCCGACCGAACCGTTTATCGCAGACGTCACAAACGAAAGGCTTGTGCCCAGTGTGGGATCTTCGATGGATTTCCATGGCTGATCGCTTGTAAAAGACCATCCCGCATTCGGGGCACTTGATGCTGGACCATTTCTTCACATTTTGAGCCAGTTTCTTCACAGAGTCTTCGGATAGGTATTGCTTCAGTTTCTCTTTAGTTTGGGATTGGTTATGGTGCGTGGCTTTGGGGTCGGTATTCGTGGTCTTCTTGATGTCCACTCCATGGACATGGGTCACATGGGAGACGAAAGTCTCTTTCCGATTGAATTCTTTCTCGCATATCTTGCACTGGAACTTTTTATCCTTGCTGCCATGTTTTTCCTTCTGATGTCGTTTGTAAGTGGATTGATCCGAGAACTCTTTTTTGCATGTCTCACATTGGAATGTTTTTCTGGTCTCATGGATGGTTTTGTGGCGGCGGTAAGCCGACCGATCAGCAAATGCTTTCTTGCAAATGTCACAAATGAACGGTTTTTCACCCGAGTGCTTCCTCATATGGACGATCAAGTGATGCTTAGTGGCTGAGGCCACATCACAAATGGAACACAGGAACGGTCTCTGACCTTTATGCACTCTTTCGTGGGCCTTGAGTCCCTCTAGATCATAGAACTTGGCAGAGCACTCCGAACATCCGTAGGCCTTCTTCTTCACTCTTCCACAGTCGGCTTCAATCTTCAAGGTCGAAGTGGACCGGGGCAGATCCACGGTTAACAAGGATGTATCGAAATTAGAAGTGGCCTCATCGAGCATTTGCTTCTCCCCTTGGTCCACCGCTGTCACCACAATGTCATTGGCCGGTGGATAGGGGACTTGAGGTCCCGAATCGAACGAAGCGTCATGAATGGATTCCGGAGCTTGTGGATGGTCTTTACACGGCGGTTGGATCAAGGCATCCGGAACAACCGGCTCAACCTCGTTGGGAAGATCCGTTTCTCGAGGAAGAGCCGATGTGGACGAGGACGAGGCCATGGGCTGTGTGTATTTGAAGGGCTCTTGGTAGTTTGGTAAGCATTGTAAGGAAAAACTGAGCTCCTCCAACCTGGCCATGAGGGACGAGATTCCCAAGTTACAGCACACATCCTTCAAAGGCTGGATATCCTCCTGACCCGAAAGGCTAACCATCCCAGTGTAAAAGAACTGCATGAGCAAACGCATATGGTTCAACGAGACACCGGGCAAGATAAGGCAGGGCTCTTCACCTTCACCCACATCGAGAATGTTATTGATCAGGAGTTGTCGCAAAAACGTGGAATGGGACGCTAGAATTGTCCGATGGGCCCGAAAAGTACTGCTGCCGGCCATGATGGACACGTCCGTGAATTGCATCCACTCACAAATACTCTCCATAACATATCTGATGTGCAAAAGTACGGCCGGACTCGGTTGATAGTGTTGATGAAAAGGAGCCCCCGGAACCAAAGGAGGAGGCGGTGGGTGGGCCACGGTTGGAGGAGGTAACGAGGAACTAGATTGCTCGTCCAGGTATCGCGGATACTGGTTCGAGGGCTGATGAGCAATGACCGACGAGGTTAAGGCCGTGGACGTGGAGGCATAAAAGTATGGATCTACCTCGGACCCGTTTTTCCCGCCCACGGAATAATCGTGATAGCCAGAGTTATATTGCGTACGGGGATCTTGAGACGAAGATAAAGGCGGCATGTGATCATATGCGGAAGGGTTGAAACCTGCAGGAAAGAATACGGCAAGTCGAGGAATTCAAGGGATCTTACGCTTACTAGAAAACAAACCCTCTACTCTTTACCTCGTGTGGTGGTCTGGTAATAGTCCTGGTAAGGATCGATGCCAGGATGTTCAGATACGTGATGGTGATGATGATGATGATGAGGCAACCCATTGGGGTGGTGTGACCCAATGTGACGGTGAGGATGTTCCTGTGTCAAGGATAGAGGGGTCAATTGAGAATGAGGCGGATTAATCTCATGGGACCCTCCAGCCCCACCCCCGGAGGGAATGTCATAAGAATGCCCGTAGTCCAGTTGGTACGGCTCTGGCTGGCCAAGAGCTGAGGTGCGCGTCAAAGGGGGTGGGCGGAGCATGGGCGGTGGGGGCAGCGAGCCCGATTCCAAGTAGGGCCCATTCCCAATCCCTCCTTGGGATAACATGGAGCTACTCATGTTTTGAATCGAAGAATCCGGCGATGCTTTGACATCTCACTCCTCAAGTGCCAGATTGTTATTGGGTTACCTGGGAAGCCAGATTTCTCTAACTAAGTCAGCGATCACAGCTGGATCACAGGATGAATAGCCGATCATATGGAGGTTCCGTGATGTAGGAGAGGGAAAGTAGGAGAAGAACAAAGATGTTGAAGGTGGCGATGTCGACGTTGGTAGCGTTGGTAGGTAATCAGCTAGAAGGACCGTGTGGGAAAATTTAAATGAGTCAAGAACCAACCAACAACTGCAGACCGAGGAAGTAGACGTCAAACTAAGGCCCATCTCTCATTGGTCTTTGGGGTGTCTGTCTGCTTGGGAGAAGCCTGACTTTGAGAGGGGAGGATATTTGAGAGTATGAACAGATAAGCTATTCATGGGTTTCTGTGAGGCGCTTGTCGAAAATACTCTTAAACAGCTGAAGGGACGTTAACGAGTACAAGTTCAGCATGCGTTACTTATAACGCACTCTATTGCCTATATTTAGGTGTCTACTTAACCCAATAATTAACTGAATTAGTATGTCTTATATCACTTGGCTCCGGAAAGGCATTGCCGTATTTTTTGAATACGATACGCCTCGTATTGTACACATTGAAAGCAAAAAAGTGGGCGTTACATCTCGATTCGTTCAAGCATGCATCCTTTCATACATCATTGGATACGTGATTGTCTACCAAAGAGGCTACCAACAATTTGATCCCGTGGAATCGGCGGTAACCACCAAATTGAAAGGTACCCTATGTTCTGATATAGTATAGTATGTTGAAGTATTACAAATTCAAGATGAGTGAGTTCCCCAAAATTTCAGGAGTAGCCTATACCAATTTCACGGATGATGAGATGGCGGGCGTGCCTCCGGAATGGCGGTATCTTTATCGGCGAGTTTGGGACGTGACCGACTATGTGGTGCCAGCCACTCAAAACAACGCCTTCTTCGTTATCACAAACATCATCATAACACCCAACCAAAATCAGAGCACTTGTCCAGAAGATCCAAAAATCGCAGGGTCAATTTGTGACCCCCGACAGAATCAGTGTCATGAAGGTGAATCCTTACCCTTGGGTCATGGCGTTAACACGGGCAGGTGCGTTCAAGCCCAACCGTCTCATGGCGAAGAACCCCAGGATAAAGAAGTGTTCACATGCGAGATTTTGGCTTGGTGTCCCCTGGAGTTCGACCAACAACCTCTAAAGGATCGCGCCTTATTGGCGGCCTCGGCCAATTTCACCGTGTTGATCAAGAACCAAATCGAATTCCCGCTCTATGAGAAGAGGCGTTCCAACATATTGGAATCCAGCAACTCCACCTATCTCCAATCGTGCTTGTATGATCAGGAAACCGACCCATTTTGTCCCGTGTTCAAGCTGGGCACCATTGTCAGGTTGGCCAATGAAACCTACGAGGATATCGCCATCAACGGGGCCGTCATGTCCATTATAATCCATTGGGATTGCAACCTCGACCATGATTTCATGTCTCGGTGTGTGCCCATATACAAATTCCGACGTTTGGATAGCGCGGATGCCAAGATTGCTCCGGGGTACAACTTCCGCTTCGCCGAGTATTACAAAACTGGCAAGCGAACCCTGTTCAAGGCCTATGGTATTCTTTTTGTGCTGGATGTCCAAGGCCGGGCTGGCAAGTTCAGTTTCATCCCATTTTTTATCAATTTGGGCGCGGGATTGGCCTTGCTGAGCATTGCCACCATTATCTGTGATATCTTTGTCTTATACGTCATGCGGGACCGGCAGATTTACCGGGACAAGAAGTACCTGATGGTCAAAGGCTCCGACGCGTTTTCCGTTTACCGTGAGATGGACAACAGTGAAGATGACGACGGACAGCAGGGACCGGCCATCGAATCTGAAAACAGCCGTGCCAACGATTAGGGATAAAGGAATGACTGAACGAAAGAAAGCACCTTTTTATGAGTGAACTGGGTGTATAGCAATACTGTTTAATTCTTGAAAATCCCATTCCCTATGAACCGAAACATTTTGAAAAATTGGTTTGGAATGTTCTTCGAAAGTGATCTGTCTGAATCATAGCTTGGGTGGAATTTTTCTTCTGAACCATTCAAGGCTTTTTCCCAACTGGAGGTTCTGCGAGATCTCTGATAGAATACATATAACTCTCATTTCCTTTGTTTCTATGAAATGCAATCGTAAGAGAGTGGATTTGAAGCTTTTCAAGGATTTAATGTATTTTTGGCCCGAATCATCCAACTGACATATCATAGGACAATATGGAGGAAATTATGGATGATCATGAACCTGAAGACCATCAAAAATGTCCTGGGCATCGTTCTTGTTGGCACGCCTCAATTATTCGTAGGGAGAACGTATGTAGATGTTGATCCGGTAGCAGTATTTAAGTCAGATTTGGATAAGTGTTCGATTAAAATTCCTGATCAACCCTATACTCAAGGGTTACCAAGATCTGCCAACCCTAATTCGTTGGTTGATCAAAAAATATATGAAAATAAAGTTATGTATAATGAATAAATTTTTCGCCTTGAACTGCTGGGAATTCCATTCCTAGGAACAGTGCGGAAAAAAGTCCGAAAAAAATTAAAAATACTGGTATTTATTATCATGAATTTGCTTTTCCATGCATTTAAAGAAATGATATTTCTTTGAAGCCATTGATGAATATTGCTTAGTTCATGGTTTACTTCTTCTTCTACTCTTGAGTGGTTGATTTCGAAAATACTCCAGTGTCTTTTCCGCAACACACATAATGCTTTGGAAGCCATTCGCCTCTGGCATATTGTTGATGCAAATCATAAATAGCGAAGGGCCGAGTAAGCTTCCTTGAGGAACCCCACATGTTATTTGTCGCTTGGAAGACCCAAGGACGACTTTACCGCTTCGTCCTTGGAAGACCTGACACCACCAATCTCTCCAAATTGAATTATGCGGAGGAGATAATTTTGGAACCAGATTTGTGAACCTTTCCGACAACCGTAATATGTTAGTTTGTTGATCAAAATTTCATGATCAACGCAATCCATGGTCTTTTTTAAGTTTTGGAAAAAAATTAGTGTAATTCCTTTTTTTGGGTTATGGTGCATTTACACGAGATATATTTGGACACATAGTTTGACAATTTCGGAAATGTTAGACACCTGAAAAAGTGGACTAAATCCATTGTTTTCAGTATGCATGTGCAGGTCTCCTAAAGATTTAGTGTCTGCTTTTCAATTGAGCATGAACCAAGGTTTCAATGCGCTAATGCATATCATTTATACCGGTAAATCAGTTCAAATCAATTAAAGCCTTGGAATTGGCCATGGTCCGAAGTCACAATTTCGAGATGAATCAAAGTGACTGATATTAAAAAGTACAAGAAGAGTCGTACAAAGTCTTGGTGAGTCACCGTACTACATGAACAAGTGAGTTTCTTTGCTTCATTACTGTAAAGTCAAGGTTTAGAATACAAAGAACACGTACATTTAAACAAGGAATCATCAAGGGTTTCAACCGAAAGAGAAAGTACCAGGGCATTAGGAACGAAATTACAGTAATTCGTTCCTTTTTTCGAAAAAGGAACTGCGATTCCATTACATTTTAAAATTGTGAAATGGTAACGACCCCAAAGCTAAAAGAATTACTCGCTACTCGTTCCTTTTTCAGCTTCCAGATTGGGCTTAAATTTTTCGTTTCTCTCGTGACAGCTGAGAAAACTAAAGACTCAACAGAAATTGTCAATTTTTGTTATTTCCATCTTGCATATTATGAGCAATAAAATGGTTGATTTTTTTTGTGGACTTCCTTACCGCTACCGGGATTGGAATCCCAGCAGTTTTGTGCTTTTGTGCAATTGTGCTTGCTCTTAACTACTCTGGTGAGTAACTACTCTGAATCTTGTTGTATTTGCTACTTTTTTACATCTTCTCAATCAAATTCCGTTGGACTGAAGACCTGATTCACTGCAATTGTTCAGAAGGGAAAATCCTTCTTTGGCTTGAGCAAGATGCATCAAATTTCCAAAATCGACTCATTTCCAAGCCTTATGGTATAGGTCCCTAACATGAAAGCTTTTCCGGCTTGACAATGTCTGATACTGCTTTTCCATCATGACCTTTGCGACATTGTTTCAAACCTTCCACAATCATCAACCCATCCAGGGTCCCAATCTTGAATCCTCAAAGCACTATGATGCAATGCGTTTTGAACAATTGAGCCAAGATTAAATGCCAATGCTCATTATTGAAAAATGGTGACACGAAGTCGACAAACGTTTGACGTTAGGCCTGCTTGAAGAAAAAAAAAATTCTTTAGAAAAGTATGGTCTTGGTGGGGGAAACCAATAAATTTTTGGTCATCTAAATCTAGAAAAAATCTAGATGAAAAGTAACGAGTAACTCCACTATATTTTTTCCCAGTTATGGTTGTGTAACGAATTACTACCATTGACTAAAGTAATTGTAACTGTAATTTGTTTCTTTTATTGAAGAACGTTAATGCACTGGAAGATATGCGTCCATTGACTGAAGGTTTGTACTAGACGAGGACCAGTTACCGGACGTAACTAGTTTTACTTTGTCTTTGTCTTGATTAGGCATAAGTTGTCTTTCCTACCAAGCACCATCCATCGCTCGTCGGTTTTTAAATCCTTTGAAGACCATGCCTGCCCTGTATTTTTTGTTTTGGCCTCTTCCCACATGCATGTTGTCATGAATTATCTTTATTGCTTTGTGAGGTCAGACTCAACTCGATATCTTGTTCTTCGTTGTTTAGAACGCCCCCCTCACCCCTTCAGGGTTGGCAGGAGTTACCAGAATTGGACGGAAATCCTTGCCCTCTTCCAGCTTTCCCAATCTTGTCACGACAGTAATTTTTTCTGGTTTGATGGCACCTGGATTGGATTTCTGACTTTCAGTACTTTCAAAACTTTGTAGCGTCGTCTTCTTCTGCCCCAAGGCGAGTTATTTTAACGCTCATACATATGAGTTAAGGCTTGGACGTTGCTCAGAATGAAACTTTCGCTCACCACTTTGGCGAGTATATTTTCATACCGGTTAAAGTCCAAGCCCCTAACTCCGAGGTAGGAGCTTTAAAAAACTGGCCTCCAGACTGACTTTCTCCATGACTATTTTTTCCCGTTCCAAGGTCTCTCTTGGCTAGCTCCAGAGGTTCTTGGCTTACTCTTTGATCGTCGCCATTTTCTCTCCCTATTTTTTGGTCAAGTGGTCGAAAATGGTCTGTAATAATTTGCTATCCCTGCCTTGAACGTATCCATTACCATTGGCTTGCTTTTTTGCTTATGCCTTCGCTTTGCTCTTGAAACTCTTCCCAAAGAGTATCCTCATCTCCTTCGATCTCTTGAACTTACCTTGGTTCCTCTTCTCCTGCTATGAGCGCTTTTCCTCGAGGAGAGGGAGGTATATCTAACCCTGATTGTCCCTTCGTGCCTGTGGCCATGATTTTTCTCGTGTAGATGACACAAACACGTCATTCAGTTATCTCAAGTCCTCATATATGCTAAGTTCAAAGAGTCTCAAAGCAGCACGTTTTAGATTGACCGATTTCTCTCAAAAACTTTGATACCTCTTGGAGACGTCCTCGATCGCTTGAATGGGTGCCGCCACGCAGGTCTGTTCAAGTAAAGGTTTATCCCTTGGTGCATTTGACACTCTTCACTTCGATCAGCATTATACCAATGTCCTGAGCAATCCTTGGCAAAAAAATGCATTGTTGGGCCCACATCAATGTCAGTCTGATAAAACCAACCAGAATAACAGCATCAACGCCATGCCCATTGTTGGGGTTGCATTGAGATCGATTTGGGCGCGGGATTGGCCCTGTTGAGCATTGCCATCATTATCTGTGATATCTTTGTCAAGTACGTCATGCGTAGCCGTCAGATTTACCGGGACAAGAAGTACCTGATGGTCGAAGACTCCGAAGCGTTTTCCGTGTACCGTGAGATGGACAACATTGAAGATGACGAACAGCAGGCCCTGCTGGATGGGCCCTGCCCAGAGTGCTGGATTAATCCAGCGATTTGGGACCCACCATCCCATCTGAAGGCAGTCATGCCAACAATTGAATTAAAGACTTCTACAGAGTCAGCATCGTGATGCTATCTCTGGACTTAAACGTGCGATATATCCAACCACACATTTGAAAAGCCTTACCCACCTTCAACTGGATATGGTCATCGAACTTTCCATTATTTTGGAGGACTACACCTAAATCTTTCATAGATGAGACCTGCTCAATATCTTTACCTCCATTATCTACGAGTGGAGTACTTAAAGGGGTTGACCCAAACGTCATTGAGCGGAATTTCATTCCGTTCAGGGTCACATTACTCTCAGTTACCCATGAGTAGATTCGATCTAAGTTCTTTGCAAGGCTACTATCGTCAGCATAAGAAGAGAGACTGGCAGTAATACTAAGCCTTAGAGGCGGGGCAACGAATATTATAAACAGGAGGGGCCCTAAGATGGAGCCCTGGGGAACACCTGACTTGACATCATGCATGTCATTAAGGGATCCCTCTACCTTATTTATTTGCTTCCTATCCTGAATGAAGCTTATTATTCAATTGAGATCCTTGCGTTGGATTCCAATGTCACGAAGTGTACTCAATAAAAGGCAATGATCTACTTTATCACAGGTCTTGGCAAAATCAAGATAGACAACATCAACTGACTCATGCCTTTCCAGTCCCTCGATGACCTGCTCTAAATGCTCAATCAGTTGGGTAATCGTGCTAATATGTGCTCGAAACCCGTGCTGGCTAGGAGGAAAGACTTCATTGACCTCAAGAAATTCAACAAGTTTGGACTTCATGATCTTCTCAAACACCTTCGCAATATTCAAAGAGAGAGAAACCGGCCAATAGTTACCTGGGAGCGACTTATCTCCCCCTTTGAAAATTGGAACAAGAAGGGGGTCTATACATTATTACAATAGACAGATCTGGCCTTCGGATATGACAATCTAAGACCTCTATTTCTCCATTTGACATTTTTACATGACTAATGTGCAGGTCATTTCTACCATATAGACATACGCCCCCATGCAGAAAAATGGGATTATCAGGGCGTATCCTATCACAACGAACTAAGTTGAAATCAACTGTGGTTAATACTTCATCTGAGACCCCTGGCCGAAGCCAGGTTTCTGTAACAGAGATGAATGAAATCTCTCTCTTAACTGATAGTTCTTCTAAGATCTTAACTTTTGTGCTGTCATTTTTAGAAATTAGACAATGCACATTCAAATATAGCCCCTTTACGGGCCTCTCTTTTGACGGACCAAGTTCACAAGATCTTGGACCATCCTCTCCAACCGTAAAAAAACCCTCTTATTAACATAGCTACGTTCTACTGGAGGCAAAGCATGAGCTAATGGGGTTGGTTGGGTTTGAGGAATAGGTTGGGCACCTACATTTGAATAGGACCGTTTTTTGGGAATAGGGGTGGGGCAAGGAATATTAGGGAGGAGAGTGTTTATAGGAATAGGGGTGGATTGGGTATTTGAAGGAAGAGGAGGGAATTGGGAGAGAGGGTGGGAGGAAGTCAAATGGGTTAAGGAAGGGGGGTGGGGTGGGATTAGGTTTGGGAATAGGGTCAGCTCTAAAACTACGAAACTAAGCTATCATATTTCTCGGCTTTCTTTGCGTCCCTTCTACATGGACGGAGGTACACCGCACATTAAGGCACGTCTTAAGTCTAATGGACTGACGGCACATGTACGGGTGACGAAAAGGACAATCTACCTTCGAACATCCCTTCTTACCATTGTACTTCTCAAGGCCGAACTTGAGAAGTTTTTGACTATTTGGGGTTTGGGTGCTTGGTTGTCTTCGACTCCCTAAATTAGAGCTTTGTATTGCCAGAATATACACTAAAGAGTCAAGCCACTATCAATACATGTAGGTTGCGCTAATTTGCGGTGCTCATATTCCCTGAGTTTTCATAATCTATAGCCGTTCATCACGAGTGACTTGACGATGGTAGTAAGCTTTTGTACCTTGAAAAAATCTTCTTCCGTCTCATCCAAAACATTTTTGGAAAATTGTGTTGTAAAGTTTTTGAAATTGAGATATCTGTATCTTGGTTTTGGTTGGATGGGTTTGTAGTCACTAAGGGTCTGGTGGTTGGAAAAAGTTTGACACGGTGGTTATGTTTTCTGGTTAAGTGTTTGCTCAAATGCCAAGACATTAAGATATGTTTTTCTTTGTCAAAGAAGCAAAAGGAACAACTATTGTGAAATACACATGTTTAAAAATAGCATGATTGTTAAAAACGTAACCAATAAGTATTAAACATACTCTTAGTAATGTATTGACGTAAAATTTCATAAACTTCTATTTAGCACATGCTTAGTTATTACAACCTAAAGGTTACGTTTTACGCCTTAAAAGATCGAAAAATGGCGTAATTATGTTCAAGTCATTCCCAAGGATTATGATTGTCTGTTTCAACGACACGACAAGAAATAATATCTCTCCATTTTCTTTAAGATTTCTATAAAAGCAAAAAGTAGCAAAAAATGTCGCTACAACTAAAAGTGCCAAAAGCTACACTATCCTATCAAGTTCCTAAAATATTTGAACGATACATGTGGCAGTTTAATCTTCAAAATTATCCCTTTTTGCAACAAATAATTTCTACGTATCAGAGATGTTTTGGTTCAACTTTAATTTTTTTCCCTCAAAGTTCAAGATTAAGCTTGATTAAAGTTACAATTGACAAGTACGGCATCACAATCGTGAAATATTGACATTAAGTAAGTTTTAGGTTATATTGCAAACTTTATTTGGGCTTTATCATCTCCTTTGAAAAGTGAAATATTTCCATGTATATTTTAGGCTTAGAAAAAGCATATAATATTTCTTGGGAATTGCTTTAAGATAAAACTAGAGCAATTTGTAGTCAAATTTGATGAAAATGCAATCTTTGAAAACGAGCTATCTTATCGTTTGCTCCATGGATTTGAATAAAATTTTAGTGGGAAACCAAAGTAAGGTTACTCCCAACATCTATTGATTACGTTTTTTAAAAATGTTATCTATTTGTAGGTCTTTAGGTCTTAAATGGATTAATATTCTAATCTAAGCCAGAATCCAAAATGTTTCTTTTACAAAAAGTTGTCCCTTTTCTTTCAATAACAACGAAAATCGTTACTAGAAGTCTTGACACTAGCAAAAAAACTTTATCAGTATTGTGAGTAACACCGTGTTGAACTAACGAATCATACTTTTGGTTTTAGGATTTGTCCCGCCCGCTTTTTTCACACATAAACAAATCTTAGTGCACTCGCTTCGACAGCTGACCAATGCATAAACAGACTGACTCACAGATGGGCAGACCTCAAAGGCCCACAGACTGGTCGTGCAGCATCCAGACATCATCCTTCTCTCACTTCATTCATGCTATGATGGCTTCCTAATGATTACCAGTGAATTCATATCGAGATGTGTATAAGAAGCGTGCTGAGAGTTACCAATAAGCATGGCTAACTTGTACGTGAGAGTATTGTTGAGGCCTCAGACGCGCTACGTGGACCGCAGATGTCATGGGTTCAAAGCCCGGCACCTCTCAACCAAAGGGCCGAATGAAGAACCGAATTCGAAAGAAGATCCGGCGAAGGATAAACATGAGGTTCATGATCCTTGGAAGAACTCCAAGTCCCGCGTCCAACATCAGATAGTGCAGACTCGAAATTGGTTGCAAACTGTATATTTGAACTGGAAAAATAAAGACGGCGAAAAGAGATCTACGGGTGCTGATGTAACGGCTTCAGATGGAACAGAATGGTATGCAGTCTACTTGGAACCTAATATTGCTTGTTACCTGAATTCCCGAGTCTGTGCCAATTTGCAGTCCTAGTATAGGAAAAAAAGACCGAGAAATTCAACAATTTAGGCCTAGGTTTATGACCTCTCAGGGAGGAGGGCAGTTATAACAGTTCAACCCGGTGCCGTGACGATTTCGTTTCATCCATAATCATGGCTCATGACAGTTATCTTAAATTTGCTGAGGTCGAATATGGAAATCAGTGTATTTCGTCACAAAAGGGGAACACCTCTGTCTGAGGGAAAGAATTTCAACATGGGATAACAACGGGTCAAAAAGTGTCACACCTAAGGCAAGTTTTCGCCTTGGTCGTCCAATGTTTTCATGACCATGAAAAATTGTATTATTGGGTTGTTATAGTGTGCTTGTTTCATAATGTTGATCCTTTTTTATGCCATTCCTCAGGTATTCGAAACGGGTGAATTTTTGGATGCGCCAGTACGAAGATTTCGTAGGCCTGACAGAGGTCAAGCAAGCCCAAGGAAAAGTGGTTGAGGTAAAGAGAATTCGTTCATTCCTCCATGCAAGCCTATCGTCCGTCAGATTTCAGATTGTCAACATAAATTGAGTTCATAGTTATTATCCTGGACTTTTTTTCACTACTTTAGCTCGAACGACGGTTCATAGAGCAACAAGATTCCCGGCGAGAGGCTCAAAGTGACATCACAAGTATTCAATCCAAGATCAAGGAGATTCATGGCGAGCTGGAAAAGACTTACCGAGGCGAAGACAAATACTTGACTTTGGTTACGCAAGAGCATCAAGTGCTCAAGGAAGAAAAGGCTCTCCTGGAGGATTTTACCCAACTCGAAAAAAGGGAACGAGAGTGCTTTGCTTTGCTCTCCAATGCTGTCAGAGATTCCCATGAAAAGGAACGGGCACAAGCCGAGAAGACCAAGTACTGGTCGGTGTTAGGGTCCATCTTGGGCACCTGTTTGGGCATCATCGGGACCACCATTAACAATCGGTTGCGGATGAGAGAGTTACGCGAGCTCGTGGCCAAATCGTCATCTGGCGAAGGTATCCGTGAGGTCAACGATCTGATCGGACAGAGCCTCAGAACGCACGAGGCTAGGCTCAAAGATCTAGTCACTCAAGTAGGTTTGCAAAAAATCAGCGTATCCTGGCCCATTTTGTGAATCATTGTCAATTGTGAAATCACAAGTTACTTTCCAATCTTAAATTTGAGGGCAAGTACCAAGGTTGGTATCTTCCGTCGGTCGATTTTGCGCTTTGCGCGTGGATACTTCCTTCCCATTAGCCTTGCATGATTTTTTTTTTTTGGTTTGGTTTTTCACGGGCTTTTCTAACCGCTGCAGGGAATGTAATCCCCAGTACTATTGAAATGAAAGGTTATAATTCGTCTGTTAATTACCTTTCAATCTTTACATGATATTTGGTCTACCAACGAATTTGAGTTGACAGACCGAGCTAGTCCTTGAACGTAGGGTTGATCTGGAATGCTATCTAAAAATTTGTCCAAGTCTGACTTGAAAGATGCAACCGAATCAACCAGGCCTACGTATTGCCCACGAATATCAGAGGAAAGCAAATTCAACAATGAAGGAGCCCGAGAAAGAAGAGAAGTGGACTTTATTGTTCGAACTAGCCTGGATTCTCGAAGGCTTGAAGGTGCTCTCAAAACGCACATTAAGCCTCTACGGTTACTGCAATTGCCCCTAAATCCTGGGTTGGGACAAAGCTCGTGAATTGCTTCAAAGACGTCCAGTATAAGATACCTTTCGTACCTTCTCTGAACACTGTACAGTCCCAACATTTTTTATCTGAAGAAGAACTCTTTCATTCTTGTGATGATTCTAGTGAAACATTTTTGGACTTGATGGACCTTTTGTAAACCTGCTGAACTCATTGGAGCCCAAATGGGTGAAGCATATTCAAGATGTGGTTAAACAATCGACTTAAACGTGCGATATATCCAACAACGCATCTGAAAAGCTTTGTCAACTTTCAACTGGATATGCTGATCGAACTTCCCATTATCTTAGAGGACTGCACCGAAATTCCTCATAGATGCTGAGTGCCCTAACCTTCATCATCTAATAGTAGTAGAGTGTCTAATGACGTGGACCCAAAGGGCTTTTGAGCGGAATTTCATTCCATTCAGTGCCATATTACTCGCAGCAACCCAAGAGTAGATTTGGTCTAGGACCGCTACCAGACAACCGAAATTCAGACCATTCCTACCACCTACCAATTTTGTATCATCAGCATAGGACGAGAGGCTGGCAGTAATGCTAAGCTTTTGAAGGGAGGCAATGAATATTATGAAAAGGAGGGGTCCTAAGATGAAGCCCTGGGGTACACCTGACTTGACATCATGTATGTCAGTAAGGGATCCCTCGACCTGATTAATTTGCTTCCTATCCTGAATGAAGCTTCTTATCGAACTGAGAAGCTTGCCTTGGATCCCAATGTCATGAAGTCTATTCAACAAAAGACCATGATCTACTTTATCAAAGGCGTTGTCAAAAACAAAATAGACAACATCAACTGACTCATGCCTTTCCAGTCCCTCAATGGCCTACTCTATATGCTCAATCAGTTGGGTAACCGTGCTAAAATGTGCTCGGAACCCGTGCTGACCCGTTCCTGAATAATTATGTCTTGTTGAAATTTTTGGTGCGCATGACACGTTCCATGAAGTTTCTTTCTTTATTCATCAAGATATATTCATGTTCACCTTGCAGATTCAACATGTGATAACCGACTCTAAGTTGAATGTTGACAAAATTGGCGAGATGCGTTTGGTGTTCAACAGGTTAGAGGGAACGGTCCAAGCCTTGGCCAATTTCGACCTCGAATCCCAGATGCGGCAGGTCAACAAGAAGAACGAGAAACTGTTTCAGCACATTGTCCAGCAACATCGACAGCTGCAGAACAAATTTCAAGATCTTCGCGCCAATTTTGACTCCCAGGGCGCCATCTTTGAAAACGCGTTTCTATCGCGGGAAAAACGTTTGAACGTGTTTCTGCAGAATGAGGCCGAGCGGGACAAGAAACTGGATTTGAGCTTCGAGAGCTTGTATAAGAATCAAAGTCTGATCTTGAGCACCTTCCAGGATCGCTTAAAAGGCACAGAAGATGGCGTGCGAGAGATCAAGACCGTCATAAATTCGGTTCAAAATGCGGCCACGGCGAGGCGGGAGAAAGAAAAGAACCTTTTGCAGGATTTGGATGCCACATTATTGGACAAAGTGGAGGAAATTATGGATGATCATGAAGCTAAGACTATCAAGAATGTTTTGGGCATCGTTCTTGTCGTCACGCCACTCGTGGTTTACACGATGAACAAACTGTTTTAGATAACTAATTCATTCCATTTCATGACTAAAGTTGATCAGAACTATGTACTAGAATCAGATCGTGCAGGTTTATTTAAGGAAAGATAGGTACGTATTTTTACACTCTAGCGATCACTTGACCATCAAAATGGAGAAAGCTGATCTTTCAGACGACTTTGAAACGATATGCTCTCCTCACGAAAGTGACCAGTCTGAACTCGAGTATAGAATTCGTCCCTCTAATGGGACAGCCTGCAGGTTGCAACAATTACGAATTCTAATTTTTAGTTTGATCGAACGATTGGATCAACAGTTACGCGCTCTCAAAGCAGACTATACCTTTAAGTCTCTAAGTCAGAAAACCAGCCTTTTCCCTTAATATAGATTATGATAGCCTCATGGTAAAATGAAGTGTTATGGGTGAGTCAAAACTAGATACATTCCTCCACGAGTTGGAATGTCTAAACGGGGACACATACGAGGAAAGAGGTAAATAAACACTTGTTTTCATGGACCAATTTCAGGAGTTCAAATCGGGTTTCTGAATGTAAACAGATCGTAAATGACAACATTCACAATTCGGCACCGCTATTCAAACACATATCAAGCAATGAATGACACTTGACAAACGGCGTTTGAATTCATAAGTTAAATGATCACAGATTGATTGATTGCGTTTGCAATTAGCAAAATACGTAAATAACAAGATTATTACTTTTACACTTTAGTTTACGACTTCGACAATCATAATCATTGACTTTCTAGCTTTTCCGGCCAGAAATGATTCTAAATGATTTAATTTTTTCACCCTTAAGATGATATATTTCCACAATATCAAAACCAAATTCTCCCTAATTTGAAGTTGTTTTCTTGCGAAAATAAGCGAAAACCAGCAAAGTTGAGAAAATGGCAAGCCAGGTCCAGTTGGTTTTCTTTGTAGAAATTAATAATACAACTCATTTGCATTTTTGGGGGTTTGGTTTTCCACGGGCTTTTCTAACCGCTACCCAGGACTATTAAAATGAAAGGTTATAATTCGTCCATTTATTACCTTTCAATCTTTATAGGATATTTGGTCTACCAACGAATTTGAGTTGCCAGGCCGAGCTAGTCCTTGAATGTAGGGTTGATCTGGAATGCTATCTAAAAAATTTGTCCAAGTCTGACTTGAAAGATGCAACTAGATCAACAAGGCCTACGTATTCCCTACGAATATCAGAGGGAAGCAAATTAAACAATGAAGGAGCCCGAGAAAGAAGAGAGTTGGACTTCATTGTTCGAACTAGCCTGGATTCTCGAGGGCTTGAAGGTGCTCTCAAAACGCACATTAAGCCTCGTCGGTCACTAGAATTGATTGACCCTAAATCCTGGGTTAGGACAAATTTCTATTCAGAAAAATACTAATAAACTCGTCCACCTCGTTTTCTGATACAAAATTGACAGCCACTACTAACTTGGTGAAGATTATGATCAATGAACAATTCAAGCCAGGTTGTTGCAATAAAACTTGACTGATTTGGCTGGCACTACCAATTAGAAGTCAAATCAAGCGTCTTATGTTGAACAAAATCGTTTGTGTACGGACGAATCCATTCACCTTTCTTTATTGCTTTTTTTTACCTGTTTTGCACTTCAATTCTAAAAAAGGTATATTTTGTGTTTAAATACAGTCAAAGGGCGCCAAAGTGTTTTTACTTGATATTCGAAATTGAAGGGAATTTTGAAAATCTCCGACTATTTTGAATTTTAATTTAGTGGCCAAGAATGCTTCAAGATTAGATGAATTAATATCCGATTAAGTTCACTGTGCCAAATATGTTTCTTTTAGCAAAGTTAAAAACCTTTGTCAAAACGAATTCTTGTTGCATCTTTCTGAAGCTCTTTGGGAGAGAGCTTCACATCTAACTAATGATGAATTATTACATCCGAAAACATCCGGAAAAAAAATCACGAAATTCTTGTTTTTTCTTAGTATTGTACATGTATGTGTACACAATGTGCCACGGGGAGAACTCTCTCATCATTAACACGCAAAAACGCCCACAGACCGAACACCCATCAGACCCTGGGCTGTGACACTGCCTTTCGGGATTTGTTAAGGAACCATGTGATAGTTGGCTTCGCTGGCAGGACGGGCTTCAACACTTAGATCCCACCACCACATGAGCAAAAATATCTATCCTTTGCGCAGTTCAAATTCTTCGATCGGTGTTAACAACCTCCTATTTTTTAAATTAACCCTCGGCAAAGCCCTTGCTCCAAACGTGTGGGAACCCTGGGTAAGGCAAGCCCCTTCAAGCTCGTACCGTACTCAATATTTCTTGGGTTCAGTCCACACAAATCGATAGTTAAGGCTAAGAGATAAGGATGCCCTTGAGCTTCTTCGTCCAAGACTGCACGTACGTACAGTCGGTGGGCCTGCACTCAGCAACAGCGAGTAGTGGGTAATGGAATGTGGGTACGAGTTGGATGGGACCTACTGATTTCAATGGGACCCTGACAGCAGCTTCAGAGAAAGAGGTTGATGTACTGAATGGTCATATTGAATCCGGTTTATCCGGTTTATCGCATTCGACGGTGTACATAAATTCTCTGCCGACTCCTCTTCTACTGTACAAGAGCGTCAATCGCATCACGGTGACGAGTGTTGTGGTTCAGAATCTTGACCCAAGACAAGTAACAAAGAGTGAATCAAGTGTCTCGCCAATCGGATTTCCAATGGAGCATCATCAGTGGTCAGTTCAACTCTATAATGGCATCGCCATGCCTATTCTTGGATTAGGTAACCGAGTGGGTCTGCACTGAGTTGAATAGGTGCACGCAGCAAAGCTTTCATACGTAGATTGAAGCACTCAAGAAATTTGCCGCTGTTTTGGGTAGATTTTGCTCCGACTTTTCTAGGGCTAGTTATATATTTTCTTTTTAATGAAATAGTAAGAGCCCCTGTGAAATGGACAAACAGCAGACTAATGAATATGATAGAAAAACGGCATCTCGTTCGATCCAAGATAATGAATACGTTTGTCACACAGACTGCGGATTTTCATAATATTTTACGCAATAGAATGCAAAGTCAAAAATACGTGTGCCAGCCCTCTTTACCGTGATTTTGGTTTGATAATAATAATAATAATAATAATCTTTATTGCGACCCTTGTTCATGTCATGGCATAAAAATAACTATGAAATAAGAAATGATGTGTTGACATTGGATTTGAATAAAGCTAACTTGAATCATTACAATACGGCAATGCTACTTACATTTTGCCTTCGGAGGGCTCCTTTTTATTAATATCATTAATTAAGCAACTACCGGAGCAAGACTATTTGTTACGTCAAAACTAATTTTCTTAACTTATTTTTTGGAAACCACTGACATATGAGGTTACACCTTTGATTCTGAATAGAATTCATTAATATTCATTATCTTGACAATACTTTTTGCCTTCGGAGGGCTCCTTTTTGTTAATATCATTGATTAAGTAACTACTGGAGCAAGACTATTTGATACGTCAAAACTAATTTTCTTNAAAATAACTATGAAATGATAAATGATGTGTTGACATTGGATTTGAATAAAGATAACTTGAATCATTACAATACGGCAATACTACTTACTTTTTGCCTTCGGAGGGCTCCTTTTTGTTAATATCATTGATTAAGTAACTACTGGAGCAAGACTATTTGATACGTCAAAACTAATTTTCTTAACTTCTTTTTTGGAAACCACTGACATATGAGGTAACACCTTTGATTCTGAAAAGAATTCATTAGCATTCATTATCTTGACAAAACTTTTTGAAAAAAATGACATCAAGTGCCCTTGGGGAGGAAGGTTTATTTGTTTCTATTAAAAGTCTTAAAATTGAGTCTTTTATCATATCAGCTCCTGCTTTCATTGATTTTCTTTCAGAATTGAACATTGAGACCTGCAAATTTCTAAGGTGGGCGCTGAATCGTCAACTATTAATCACTTCTTGACAACTTCAATTTTTTATAACGATTAACCCTTTCACCCTAAAGTTACATATGTTATGACATTTTTTTTTCTTCTGACGAAACCATGGTAACCGAGTGGTCTAATGTTCCCGATAGAGGCACGACACGGTTATCCATAGTGCGTGAGTTCGTATCCCGCCTTCGAAGAAAATCCTTTATTGCGTCATTTAAGAAGCAATTGATGGAGGACTCATCACTATTTTTTTGGGAGGTCACTGGGGTATTTTTCCAATACAGTAAAGGCAATAATAAACGAAAATATGACTCATGATATTAACCCCAAAAATTCTTACGGTTTCGAAGAAGCATTTGTAAAACAAAGAAACAACTTCAAAGGAACAAAAATAAGTTAAAACCAATGTTTTTTAATCTTTTAAGTTAGATATAATCTTTATTGCGACTCATGGTCATGTCATGGCGTAAAAAATAACTATAAAATAAAATCTGATGTATATACACTATACAAAGGTTTGTTGATAAAGCAAGAAAAATGTCAAGAAGGTAAAGGCAATAAAATAGTTGACTAGAAAGTGATATCACAATGAGTATGACTAGAATTGGTTCAATGCACATGAAAAAAGGTAAGAGGTGAGTTACAGATAGTACAAAGACAGGTAGGTAGAGGTAAGTGATGAAAATATTGGTTATTGCAGAGTAGAGGATGGACCAAATTGAACAGATCCTTTGTCAACTCCCGTCGCTGATGGTATTTGGCCGGGAGCCGAACAAAGTTGCGTGACCGCCAATATTCCGAGGGGATGTCGGGCCAAGGACGATAAGGTGTTATCAAGTCCTTGAGCGGGAAGGTCAACTTGTGTCCGGATATCACCTCCTGAAAGGTCAGGTTCCCAACATTGTTGGACACTAACCTGGCCAGCCCGATAGCGAGGTGCTCGGTTTCGCATAGAAAATGCGCCCAAGCATTATTGGTATATTGAGGCACGCACAGGTATCGTTTGAGGAACTTGGTGAAGGTGGCATCGGCGGATTTGAGGGCGAATTGGGCGGAG
>NC_081441.1:154423-199227 GCF_007210705.1 Tigriopus californicus | reverse complement strand
TTCTGACTCCGGCTGTAACTGTTGTACCCATAACACACAGAGACACAGAGAACGAGGAACACAATTCTACCCTCCATAGTTGAGCAACTGACATGAGACGCTCAGTGTTCAGCATTTAGATCTTTTTATTCGGGTTATTTGGCTTACGAAATGATCAGTGTTTCAAAAACAACTTGTTTTACCAGAAGCATTACGACAAGCATCCAAATGCACATTGACCCTCATGGGCCGGATGTCTTCGCGGCTGCCTGGTGTGTGCCATGGGGATCGGCTTTGAACACATTTAGTTACGTGATTTTCAAAACCGAGTTCCGTATTCAGGGAGCCAGTGAGTTGATGGCTCGTTTGTCTGCTTAGGTTGAAACTGTGTAACGCAAGAGAAGTCGATCAGCCCGACATCCTGCTGCCCAACTACCAAAATGTGTTCAAAGCAAAGTCTCAAGTGGCTTGGTTAGGGTGACTTTTCTCTAAAAAGCCCTCTAGTCCAGATTACTTTCAAACTGCATGCAAATTAGAGGCAATCCTTTATATCTGGGATAGAGGACCAATGGACCAATTCCTTTTTTTAAACATAATGCGTCTGGGTTGTGTTTTTGGCCAATTCAATCAAAACCTGCATAAAACCAAAAATTTAGTGACCCAGGTCACATAATGTCCGGAAAAGAATTTACATTCATGGCATATTACAAGCAGTTTATTTAGTAATCTACCGTACCTCTTGTCCATTTCGTTTAAGCTGTCTAGAAAGAAGGGTCCCTGTGTGGACGGGGATGCCAGTTTTTTGAATAATGATGTTATAAGCAAGTGGACGCATTTATTTTTACTTCATTTGAGATCAGCCCTAGATCACTGCAATTATGTGTTTAAAATTCCAACTCAATCAAATGACTGGGTCAAAAGTGATGGTCTCTCAGGGGTAACTCTAAAATGAATGACGTAGCCCTTCTCTGGTAATTAATTACCATAAGAGGGCTAGCGGGCTGTGAGTGGGCATAACTTTAGAGCCAACATTTGATTGAGCTGAAAAATTCAATTCGTTGTTGCAGCATCTTTCAGACCAGTCTCGTACACAGAATAAAATAATGCAGTTGCGCTTTCTCGATTCAGAATTTTCAATTCTCAAACCAGGCATCCCCGGCAATTTCCAGTGGTTCATGCCTAGTAGAATTATTTTCCATCTAAAAGAAAAAAGGCTCCAACTGTTAATTCAGATTGGTATCAGTCATGGCTACTTTTCATTATTTAGGCGTTTGATAGTCTCATTTGCTGCGAATATTCAAGAGACACCCTGTATGCTCTATCATTTAGTCAAAAACCGGTTAGCATAGAAACAGTATTTTTTGCATAGTTTTGAAGGGTTCAAAAACTTGACAAATAATTGTGACGGATTAACGATTAACGACTTTGGCATGTTTGTTAAATGTGACGACTACTGGGCAAAAACTACCATGGTCGGGGATGACTGAGGCCTGTTTTTTTTAACGCCCTTTCTTCGGAGTTAGGGCTTGGACGTTATCCCCAGAATAAGCATCCGCTCACCACTTACTAAATATATCCCTTACTTAAATTCTGATTTCCAACTTGTTCCATTTATTTTCTGTGCTTTGTCTTTCTTCGATTTTCCTTTTTCATCCAAATGAATTTTTGTGCATTCATGATTTTAAGCGCGTTTTACACACAAAAATTATTTCAACTCGAATTTTGAAGAGACTTTGAACATTTTTGCTTCATTTGAGTGTGGTACATTTTCTTTGTGGTTTTGGATAAATAGAAAGCATGATGCTTTAGTTGAACTTTTTTCCCTCACTAAGTTTTGCATTCCTTTTTTCAGACAACTAAAAGTCATTTACAATCACAAAACAATGGATGGAATATTTTTAAAATGTCATAGTTTAATGCTGCAATTTTCGAATAGGGCTAAAAAAATGGTGGGAGAAATGTTTTTTACATTCTTTCGTTTGCTTTCATGACACTGGTGCCAACTTTCACTCAAATTCTCAACATTTGCCTTTACTCTTGAATTTGCGATAATGGCAAAGGAAACAGAAAATATTAAGCCCTCGTAAAATATGTTAAACTTGAACTTTAGAAAGTAAATGTGCAATATTTAGCTAACAGTATGTCCGATTGAGCTCAAAATTGGCTAATGCGTTCCCAACCCAAAATCATCCCAATACAACTGAAGACAAAATCATTGGACTCATCTGGTGTGTAAAAATTGTCAATGGAGCCTAGCGTGCCACAGTGAATGGAGTTTCAAAACGTATCAGTCAAATTGTTCGTGCAAAAGGAGGCCAAATGTATAATTTTACTAATAAGAAAGGTTGATGACAGTTCAAACATCATCATAAAAGAGTTTGATGAATGTATCTCATATGGTTTTAGAACTATTTGTATTTCTAAGTGCCGGCATACTTTGTGGCAGCCCTGTATTACCTGAGGACAACCAGGGTTGATCTGATCCAACATACGTACCTCATTTTTTGCATTCATTTTACAGGCACCACACACAATGGCGGTTACAACCATGAGAGCGTGGTGTATGCCTTGAAAGACTGCGGCTATCGTCTCGTTGACACGGCCAAACGCTACGGAACAGAAGCATTTATCAAGGAGGCCATACTCGATAGCGGCGTGCCCAGAGAAGACATCTTCCTCACATCCAAGCTCTGGCCTGCGGACTACGGGCAAGCCAAGGTTTTGCCCGCATTCCAGGGATCCCTCGAACGTCTCGGAACGGATTACTTGGATCTGTACCTCCTCCATTGGCCCGAGGTTCCCACTGGCATCCCGGATCGACGACGATGCTTAGACGAGACTTGGCGGGCTTTGGAACTTCTCGTCGAGAGTGGCAAATGTCGAGCTATTGGAGTGTCCAATTTCTTGGAACATCATCTGGACTCTCTCATAGAAAACGCTTCCATCATACCTCATGTGAACCAATGTGAATTCCATCCTTACCAAAACCCACTAAGTCTCAGGCATTATTGCCAAGAACTCGGGATTCAATTCGAAGTAAGTCCTGGCGAAAAACAAAAGGCTGAAGTGAAAACAAAAGGCTGAAGGGCAGACATAAAGATTCATCTCGGCTCTCCCACACATTTCCAGGGATATTGTCCTTTGGCCAAAGGTCGGATACTCGATGATCCCGTGGTGGTCCAGGTCTCTCAGAAGAACGGGAAAACGCCCGCTCAGGTTCTACTTCGATGGTCCATTCAAAACGGCGTGGTCACCATTCCTAAATCGACAAAGTTGAGCCGGGTCAGAGAAAACTTCGAGGTACGGTCGCTAATATATTGCTGGTTAAGGATTGTAATTGGGAATCTCTGCATCTGCTCCATAACAAGGACGCACATAAAGTGAGTGCAGAATTATGAGGGTCCATGAAGATTTCTAGTGACTGGGAAAATGGGAGAAGGGAGGGGGAGGCCAAAGATCCCACTAAAATGTTGCCCTCGATTTAAGGTCCAAAAGGAGAGTTGCAAGCTCTCGGAAGATCAGATGGCTGTTCTCAATTCCCTTCATTCCGACTTGAAAGTTTCGTGGGACCCTTCGACTGTGCCAAGGTTATTGATTCATTATCCAACCATATACCACTGCAGTGTTCAATAGCTACGGCAATACTTTCTTCCCCAAATGGGTCTTCGACAATCTTCATTTCTTATCGTTAATAAGGCGGAAGCGAAGCCAATTGGATCTCAATGACAATATTCATTTTGTTTTAGGTATTGAGTCCAAAGTATGAGCTTGACCATGAAGATATGATCGCTTTGAACAACCTCAGGTTCACTCATCGAACGCTTAAAGTGGTGGATTTGAGTCGAATGCGCCAGACAATTGACAACAAATTGGCCGACGGATACAAGTTGAAAATGTCAAAAAATGTGTTTCCCAAATCGGTTCATTCTGTTTCAAAACCGATTGAATAAATATCTTTTTCAACCAAGTACACAGTTTTCCCGATATTGAGTTCCTCCTTCTTCAATTGCTTTAAAATGATCAATTTATCTTTTATTGAGTTTGAGTTCTACATAGTAAAATAACCGCCTATCAGTCTTTTACACTTTGTGATTTTTGATGGAGGCCTTAATCTTACCCTGAACTACGTCCAACTATTTTTGGAGACTACCCACAATCATGATCTTCTCAAACACTTTCGCAATATTCGAAGTAAGAGAAATCAGCCTAAAATTACTGGTGAGCGATAAAAAGCTTCATTCATGATAAGAAGCAGCTTGTTAAGATTGAGGGATCACTTAGTGACAAATATGATGTCAAGTCAGGTGTTCACCAGGGCTACATCTTAGGGCCCCTCCTTTTTATAATATTTGTTGCCCCGCTTCAAATGCTTAGTATTACTGCCAGTCTCTCTTCTTATGCTGACGCTACAAAGTTAGTTTCTGGTAGGAATGGCCAAGATTCCAGTAGCCTTGCAAAGGACTTAAATCGAATCTACTCTTGGGTAACTGAGAGTAATATGGCCCTGAACGGAATGAAATTCCACTCAATGACATTTGGGTCAACTCCTTTATATACTCCACTCGTAGATAATGGAGGTAAAGATATTGAGCAGGTCTCATGTTTGAAAGATTTAGGTGTAGTCCTCCAAAATAATGAGCATATCCAGTTGAAGGTGGGTAAGGCTTTTCAAATGTGTGGTTGGATATATCGCACATTTAAGTCCAGAGACAGCATCACGATGCCAACTCTGTAGAAGTCGATTGTTCAACCACATCTTGAATATGCTTCACACATTTGGGCTCCAATGTGTTCAACAGGTTTGTAAAAGGTCAAACAAGTCCAAAGATGTTTCACTAGGAACATCACAGGAATCATATTGGGAGAGACTAAAAAAGTTGGGACTGTTCAGTGTTCAGAGAAGGTACGAAAGGTATCTGATACTGGACGTCTTCAAAAGCATCCATGAGCTTTGTCCCAACCCAGGATTTAGGGGCAATTGCAGTAACCGTAGAGGCTTAATGTGCGTTTTGAGAGCACCTTCAAGCCTTCGAGAATCCAGGCTAGTTCGAACAAAAAAGTCCACTTCTCTTCTTTCTCGGGCTCCTTCATTGTTGAATTTGCTTTCCTCTGATATTCGTAGGCAATAAGTAGGCCTGGTTGATTCGGTTGCATCTTTCAAGTCAGACTTGGACAAATTTTTAGATAGCATTCCAGATCAACCCTACGTTCAAGGACTAGCTCGGTCTGTCAACTCAAATTCGTTGGTAGACCAAATATCGTTTAAAGATAGGAAGGTAATAAATAGACAAATTATAACCTTTCATTTCAATAGTACTGGGGATTACATTCCCTGTACAGCGATTAGATAAGCCCGAGAAAAATCAAACCCCAAAAAGCAATAAAAAATGCTCAGAATTGATTGTTCGAGACAAATTTGAGTTTGAAGAATAACTTTTGAGCTTATAGATTCAATGTCTTGTGATGAAAAAGCTATGGAACTCTTGTTTGCCTGTTTCTTTTTTTTTGCCGTCTGGTAAAAAAGAACGCATTCTTCTCATCCAATTCATTGGAAGCACAACACCATTTTTAGGAGGGTAAGACTGTTTTTCGATTCAACAAGATTGCGATGTAGAAAAAATCATGCATAGAAATGTAAACATAGTTTTCAATTAGTCAATCAATTTTAACATAGAGGCAGTGACATGATTGGCAATATCATAATACCATCAAAAGTGATTGATGCTGTGACATCCGTGTCAAATGATTGCATGTTTCGGGAATCCCGTTAACATGTGAAATTAATTTCATGGGCGCATTTTTTACGATCTTGTTCAATCTGGAGACTATGCATCATCACTAGGGCTGTACAAATAATAGAATGAAATTGACAAAAAAAGTATAATTTAAAATGTAACAGAACCAGTAAGTAACGAAGATGTGCTTATTGATCTTTTTTTTTTAGGAATATTTACCCTTTGTTACAGCATCATATGCAAAGTGATTATGCATCCATCACCCACGTAATGCAAAAATATATTTAAAAAGGGTATACAATTGTTCTCTATGAGCACTCTACTCTACTAAATGATTATATCAAGCTTTATTTTTTACCTAAAGTGTGCTGCCAGTACTGAGAAGTTTAAATTGCAGTTGGTTAGCAAGGAAACCCTGAATACGTGCCTTGAATAAAAACAATAGGGAATTTTTGAATGATTTTGACACAGAAAGTGCCAAAGAATAGGTGCTAAAGTAATGTATGAACTATGTTGAGCCAATAAGTGGTTTTCCTTTGCCTTAATACTTTGTCCGTGCATTGGGAAAAGGCTTATTATTAGCACTTATTCATTTCCAAACCTGAAGAAACGTAATTTTGAATGGCTGACAGAATGTATTGCAAAAATTCTTTTGTTCCAGCAGTAAAAATCATGAAATGGATAAAAGAGGAAAATTTGTTTGCATTTCTTTACGGCATACTTTTCTTAAAAAACAGAACGTAAAGATTAATTTGAAAACTTTGCCTTTTGAGCCAAAATGGCAAAAGAAATGCCAAAACGCCAAATAATAAAGTAACCCAAAAAGACAACAAGAAGTGCAAAGGTATGCATGTGCATGTTTTGGACAGCCTTGATCATCCCCAATCTTTATTTGTCCGAGTTAAGTGTATAATATGCACACGAATGTACACTTTTTGTGGGTCCTTAAAGAACGTTCTGAATGTAGAAGATGCACGATCTGTCTGTGCAAGGTTTGTCTGTCTACCTGTCTGGCCGACTGGTTGGATCTCGAGAACTCTAGATTGAGGTCGAGAAACCCTAGATTAAGTCAGTTTTGTGCCCGTAAAGATACTGGATTGTCAAAAACAATTATCTCTTCCACTCCCAATCGTTGGTGACCAAATACGACAGCCTTTTAGCATCTTCACCTTTGACGTCCTCAAGAGAATAGGAATTTCTTTTGGACTTTCTATATGGTGGTATGGTTAGTGGCTCACGACTATACTTTTGCCAAAGCTTTGAGAAAAAACAAGTAAAATGGTTACAAAGGGTTTTTCAAAACCCTCAAAGATCGAAGGCAAAAGATGTATGGGCTTAGTTATGGGCGGAAGTTAGTTATTTTCGTAAGGCCTCGATCATGTGTTCGCAGAAATCAGCCAAGAGCTTAATTGCCAAACCAGTTGAGTCAATCAAAGCGAGGTTCAATTTGCAGCTCACCACGTCTACTCTCTAATTATTGGTGGACGATGTTGAGGTGTTAGTGCACTTCGTTCTTTCTTTAATTTTCTTTCTTTTTTTCGACTAAAAAATATCTCAAGTCAAGTAGTCGTTCTGACTTTGTTCATGGCTTGCAGTTTCTCCATGAACAATAAACCTCTTGTAAAAACAAGTGAGTCATGAAAAGGGACCTTCTTCAAGGCAAAATATCAGTCTCTATTGATTTGTGAGTTTTCTAAAAAAATATATTGGCTTTGTGGGTTAACATGCGCTGCATACTGTTTCCAATGATAACTTTTATGGGTTTTTGATGAACCAGAAATGACAGTGCTTCACATAGTTAAGATGGAACGCATGCATTATCTGGATTAAGGGCGCTCAAAAGTTTTAACTTGATATTTATCGTAAGTACGACACTTCAATTCGTCAATAACTTATGAATTTTTTTTGATCTAAATGTCACTCTTTTGGATTACAAATATTACTCACTTCAAAATGCCTTTCAAGTCACAATCGGTCATCTTTTTGCTTATGAGAGCAGACGTATTCTAGACAGAGATGGATGCATGCAATAAGATACTATATTTGAGTTGCCAATTATTTTTCAATGAAGATGCACGTAATGTCTTTTTTTTGTTGTTTTCCTTGGCTGATGGTCAAGTTTGAACAAGAGGTAAATTTCCCGTACCATTGCAAAATACTGCAAGGGTTTTACGTACATTCCCTTGATTTATCCAGTTGATTAGGATTGTGGCGGAGCTTTGGGTCTCGTGAGTTATTGTTTTCTTCGGGTGACATTTGACAAGCCAAAAAATCTTCATGGAATTGTCAGGTTGCCAATTCCTTTCCAGAGTAATTCCATGCTAGCATCTATTTATATTCGAATAACGTTCACCTTTGCTCTTGTTACTAGATTGCAAACTCTCAAGAGGCTCTTCTGTTTGTCAAAAACGGAATGCCGAAAAAAATTGGAAGAGCTCACTCTCATGAGTCCTTCATTCAATGTGCTCGTTACCTTTCAGCCCTGAAGAACGCCTTCTCGGTCATGATGGATCTGCGAATTGTTTTTTCCAACTCAAACCACCTAAATTGCGTGCAAGTTTTGGCACTAAAAAAGATTGTTGGTAGGTATAATTCTTTCTCAGGTTGGCAATTGAGCCCAGAAGCGTCCGACAAAATAAACGCTAGAGGGTTAATAGCATTCTAGGCCCATAAGATAAGGGTCTGGTATTCCGAAGACAAGACCATAACGTCGGGTCCGATGCTGGGATTCGCTCCCAACAATTACCTGCAGCAACATATTTTTTGAAATGGCGTACAGACTAGCCATTACCATTATGTTGGTTGACGACCATGCATCCGTCTAGAAAATAAGCTCTGCACGTTTAAGTGGGCCCTTCATCTGAGGCATCAACTATAATGTCTGCCCAATTTAGGCGGATCTAGGTAGAGGCCAGATGGACGTGTAAAGAAAAAAGTGCATCGTTCAAATGGGTGGACAGTTTCCCTGTCTCTGGCAACTGAATGCAAACGCTGAAATCTGTTCCCTTTTTTCACGTTACTTTTTATTTTAACTTGGCATGCGCAGAAAAGTACATCATTCCTGCAAAGTACTTTGGCCCCCCAAGTGGAACTGGGAATAAAGATGGCTATTTTCCAATTTTTTTATGGGAAAATAATGCAAGCATGCGAAAAAAATCGACTCTGGATTCACGAAAACATAAGTCAAAACATAGCATTTTGCCCTTCCGCAAGTTTTTTTTGTCGAACCCTGGTCATTTTGCAAAAAGAAATGAATGCTAAGTCGACTCATAAATCACTTCGATCAACCAACCGATGGAGTGGTCCAAAACTTTGGCATCTCCGTACTGACAGGCTCGGAATGGGCGTTTGTAAGAATTGATGGGTACATCCAGTCTTTTGGAATGCCTGAATGAAGAATAGTATGAAAGAGAATAATGATGCCTTGAGAATTAAGTGCATCGTCTAAGTATGCACGTCCGAGCGCTCACGTTCATTCGCCAATACGAACAACTGCGACCATGAACGGCAATTTGTCGACAAATTATGGCCTCATAAAATTATTTCTAAATCCCCTTCAATTGGCAAAAATTCGACAACCCACCTTCGGTGGTTGGCTAACGAGTTCATGGTTTTTTTTTTAAGCTTTTGCTTACTGATACAGGGAATGAAATCCAACAACTCTAGATGAACACTTTATTTCAACGAACTGGCGGATTCGGTTGATTTTATGAGTCGCTGTGTTTGTTTTCCATATGCAAAATGGCTGCTTCTTCACCAAAATACACATGCAAGAGTGCTGGCTAGTAAATCATAAGGGCCCTGAATGCGTATTGGTGGACTTGCAAAGGAACAGGCTACATACTATTTTTTCATCTAATCTATAGTATGTGGGAAGGAAAAAAAATCGTGATTTCGTGACGAAGAGCAGCCATCAAAAACCGATTAAAGCAACATGTTCCGTCCAACAAAGTTTCTAGAAGAGTCCTCCAAATTATGGGAAGTTTGATGAGTATATTCAGTTGAAAGTGGGACAAGCCCTTCAAACATTTGGTTGGATTTAAGTCCAGAGATATCATCACGATGCTAATTCTGTACAAGTCCATTGTTCAGACATGTCTTGAATATGCCTCGTCCATTGGGCTCATATGAGTTCAGCAAGTTTGCAAAAGGTCGAGCAGCTCCAAGGGTATTTCACTGAGCTTGTTCCAACCCAGAATTTAGGGTCAATTCTAGTGACCGTAGAGGCTTAATGAGCGTTTTGAGAGCACCTTCAAGCCATTGAGAATCCAGACAAGTTCAAACAATCAAGTCCACTTCTCTTCTTTCTCGGGCTCTTTCATTGTTGAATTTGCTTCCCTCTAATATTCGTAGGGAATACGTAGGCCTTGTTGATCAGGTGGCATCTTTCAAGTCAGACTTGGACAAATTTTTAGATAGCATTCCAGATCAATCCTACATTCAAAGACTAGCTCGGTCTGTCAACTCAAATTCGTTGGTAGACCAAATATCATATAAAGATTGAAAGGTAATAAATGGACGAATTATAACCTTTCATTTCAATAGTACTGGGGATTAGATTCCCTGTAGAGGTTAGAAAAGCCCGTGAAAAGCCAAAACAAGTAAACCTTAAAAAAATAGAAACTGTTCTTTATTGCGACTTTTTCTTGGGACAAACAATTCGTACAGAAATTGATGTTCAGTATGACCAGCTCAGAGAGCTCAGAGTGCAATTTCTTAAAGCGAAGGAATGAATTTTCCGAATCCGTGAAGAAACCACACTGAAAAACTTATCGCATGATAATCAATTCAAGTGGAAGAGATAAATCAGACTTCGAAATAAAAGTCTTCTTGTGTGCGTGCATGGGGGGGAAGAGGCGACAAATCTGAAAAGAAAATTTAAGACTTGTGCGAACTGAACTCATGGGCATGTTCATTTGCTTTGAAAATCAAGGAATTGCATAGACAACCAACTTCCCCGGTCGTGTCTGATTGTTTTTTAAGCGTATGTATAATTTCATCAGCATCTCATGCTCACCAATGTTAACGTACAGTTTTTCACTTGTGCAATGATTGCCCCTTTGTGCATCGCATCGCTCCAAGTTCAAAGGAATCATTCAAGAGATGAAAAGAAGGAACCGTCAATTACAGGCACGTCAACGGCTCATTCCTCACCTTTCTTTTTACGTGTTCTAGTCGTTGACAATTGGGTTAGATTTGCAGTTGAGTTTGAGAACAATGTGTTCAAGCAAACTGTTGCCAAGGGACCAAAAGCAAACGTTATAGCGAAGAGATATCAATTTTGAGATTGTTTCTGAATGAAATGTACGTATAGAGAAGAAGAAAAGAAGTGATTCAATGTCTTTACCTCTGCATTGGCTCTAGGCTGATTTGCTTTCTTAGTAACCGAAGCCGTTTGATTACTAGAGAGAACAAATATTGGCAGGTGTTTTGGCCAGACTGTTATCGACGGAATTGCCGACTAGAAATGGGATATTTAGGATGTGGAAATCCAATAGAACTTTAAAAAGCCAAAATATTATTTCGTAACTCATTTGAGGCCAATTTGATCAGATTTCGAAAGCTCTTTTTGCGATTTTTTAATGTCAAAAATGAAATACTTTCCTTGTCCTTTTATCTTTTAGGGCCAAATGAAATTCTAGGCAATACTCTTTTTTTTGTCTGACATTGTGACGTTCTGTATTTCGGATTCCAGAGACTTGAACGTCGGTACACTGCGTTGTCTGATGCATTTATGCCTTGACAACTTTGGATTTGATTATCCACAGGGTACTTCTTTGCCAAATCAAGTGCCATAACTTATGTCTCGGTCATAACGTCGAGGCAAATCAACCTGTCTAATTTTGGAAGTACAGGGCGGCTCAGTTTTGGTTACGTTAATAATATATAACAGAGTGAATTTAATACTTCCGAAACATTCATCTCGTGTAGATCCACCATTACCATAAGCATCACAAATGGTTATACTAAAGTTTAAAAAACATGCTCTAGAACACTATCAGTTTAGCTCCTGACTTTAAAAATAATTTGACTTTTCTTGAACAAGCGTCTAATCTCCAGAACTTGATATTTCGATAAACTTAGGGGCACAATGTCATATAAAAAAAAGTATTAGTTACAATCTAAAATTGCCCTTTCCTGTCTTTGACAGAACCAGTTTCAACTACTCATATTTGCTTCCCGAACCCTGTGAAATGAGTAAATATTTGGAGCCCTCCAATCAGCTGGTACCTCCCCTCAAGCCAAATACTTGGAGAGCATTAAAGCCAAAAGAGCCCCCACCACCGGGGATGATCAATTATAAAAGACCATTTTCTACCAGCTGGGAAAAAATGGCAGAAATTCATGCAAAAGGTGACAGGAAACAGCAAAATTTAGAAATATTTTCAACCCATTTAGAACACCTTTTTCTTACACTTTTGCGAGTTTTTAATTCGCTTTCATGTCTGATTGTAGCCTTGACCAGCGGAAGGGGATCTAGCATTGACATGAGAGATAGTAGATAATACAACAAATAAAGGTAGGCATTTTTTTCACTGAAGACACTTTACCTTTCATCGACATCCCTACGAGCGAGTATACTTGAAAAAATCATTCAGTGCTTTTTTTAAATATATATCAATATTTGCTC
Source organism: Tigriopus californicus (assembly GCF_007210705.1). NCBI lineage: Eukaryota > Metazoa > Arthropoda > Copepoda > Harpacticoida > Harpacticidae > Tigriopus > Tigriopus californicus. Next base: position 186,882 of record NC_081441.1, on the reverse strand, counting down.
CTCTTGGTTTTCTGATTTGACAGGGTCTCCCTTTTTATGATCACTAGTTTGATTCGGGAACTATCACTAAGGATTAGTTGTAATTGGTTGGAATATGGTCACCTTGAAGCTACTTTTTTGATGATAGTAGTCCATTGGATATACCTCTGAATTAGTTTTGGGGGTCTTTGACCGTTGGATAAACCTCTGAATTAATTTTAGAAGTCTAGGATCATTAGATAAACCTCTGAATTAATTTTAGAGTCTAGGGTCATTGAATAAACCTTTGAATTAAATTTAGAACTCGGTGGTCATTGAAGACGAAGAAAGATTGCATCTTGCTGAAAAGGGCATAAATGTCTAAATGGCGATAAACAGCAAGGGATCAACTCGAACAGATGAGCAGAATACCAATCATTAACAACCTGAAGTTTTCAAATCTGCAAATACTCATACTTTGCCCTAAGGATGTACTGATATCAAATGACATCCACACGAATGCGAATGACACATTAATGATCAATGCTACACGAGTTGCAGCTTCTCAATAAACAGCCATTTAACACTTTTGCTTGACATAAGAAAAAGCCTCTTTATTGCGACAAGAATGTCTCATTGGATATTTTTGTAAATGATTTTACTCACAATGACAGTTTAACTCTTTGGTGATCGATGCTCAACCTGGGGTCAAGGGTCGCCATTCGAGGCGAATATCCTCTAGAGAAACGGGGTTGGGTCAGAAGGGGTTGAAAGACCTGGAATCGAACCTATGAACCCGAGTTCAACTTGGTCGCGCCTTAGTCAACTTCGCTAAAGCCATGTTTTTTCCACCAAACCTACTCCCTCGATTTCTCTTCGTCACTTTTTGGCGTTGTGGCGTGTTTTCGGCAAGACACCTTTGAAGATCTTGAAGGCAGTGGTTGAAAAATCGAATCGAGACACACGGCTCATAGAACTAACAAATTTGCTCACCTCTGTAATTGCCTTGAGGAACAATACATCCAATAAGAGCAAATTATACACCATAGATACTATAGGTCTTGGACACACTGAACAGACATTTACAGGAAATTAAGGAAAAAAGCTGGATTGCTCAGAAACCACACATGTCCAATCAAATCGAGGCTTCTTTTATCATTTTAGACTTGGAGCCTGGCTAGACAAATTGCACCGCAATGTCTAGACAACCCAAGTCTTTCACTTCATGAAACGTGTCTAACAACTTGGGTAGCAACGTGGAAATTGAACCCATGATTCTAAGTCAGTCTCCAAAGTGTCCACCAAAGAGGCCCTACGTATTGTCAGCTAAAAGCGGGGGAGATTCCTTATCAAAATGGGCCCGCACATCAGACTATGTTTCCATTTTTACGAGATGATCGTTTTATCACCCAATGCAATGCAATAAAAGCCGAAAAGGTCTGGTTTTGATAATGCTAAACTTCAGCATGATTGTGACCAGACACTTCCTCCAGCACTCGAGGATCAAGAAAGGGCCTCTCTTCACAAAAACGACCGTGTGAACCTGCTTTTGAGGGCCCTTTCAGTCTGACATTAGTGCAAACCACTTTTCAGATTGAAACTAACCTACTGATCACATCATTGCAAATAAACATATATATTTTTTTACACAATCTAGGCTCGTGCATCCGAACCCCAATGCTATCTCATTGATACCATCCAGCTTTGGGAGAAATCGCATTTAGCATCATTCTCCGCCAATGCGGACAACCGCGGGCGTATTTTCAAAGAAATTATGACTGTGACCATCACTTAACTTGGGCAAAAAGAGAGCTCCATTCTTGCCCATCTCACATCTCTACAATTTGAAGAGAACCAAACCACTCTTACCATTCTAAATACTTTTGGTGCCGTAATGACGATTTAATTTTGTTGCAATAATTACATACACACAATTATTTCGCGAGTAGCATGACCGTTGGGTTGCAAACAGTTGTTTATCTATCCCTCGAACATTAAAGTTACGACGGTGAGCTAGAACCTTGCAACAAAATTCACAAATATTGGTCATTCTTTTTATGGAAGCATAATAAATCCTAACGCTAGACTTTCGTAAGCGGGTAATGAGATAGTGCTAAAAAGAGAGTAATAAAAAGCTGGACTAACATTTAAAAAAGCTGGATGAGGTGCCATTAAAAGAAAAACGTGAACAGTAAATGAAGTACGAGTAAAAGTGCGTTTGCGTTATCTGCCTGTAGCCGTCTACTATAGAATAGGACAAGTTGGCACTTATTGTCAAGATTGGAGCTGGAGCCATAAAATATCGTTGTAATGCATTTGAGGGAGCCAAAACCAATGAACTGTGGGTCCAACCATTTTGCAATTTGGCTCTGTCTTTGCATTAAATGCCCTCTTCACACAGACGAAGATCCATAAAACTGTGCATTCTTTTCATCAAAGGCATGGCTTTCGCTATTTCGATGAACTTTGTTTAGTTATCTTTACCCTAAGGTTCTGGTGTCAAAATTAACTTTTTTCATGTTGGGTTGGTTCTTTCAGGTTGAATAGTGCACTTCTTGTTCGTTTTAATGGTCTGAAAGCTCGAGTACGAGTTGCCAACCGTCACCTTGACCTATTTGTTTAAGTTTATCCCGTCAGTCCCAGACACGCTTTATTAGATGTTAGAGAAATCAGACAAGTAGAGGCTTGGACTAGACCTTGTTCTCCTCTCATCGGTGAATGTTGCTCATATGCATAGATTAGACCAACCCTGATGGTCTGGAGCTAGCTTAAAGTTCGATCTGGAAGACCCATTTGAAAAGAATTTCGCCTACAGTACATTTCATTGATTGCCGATCAGATGTCCAAGGGATTACTTACTGGCTTTCAACTTTTAACTGGCCAAGGTCAATATCTTTTCTTCTTTGAACTATGAGTTACCTTAGATTTGTTTTGAGCATTTTATTCAATGATTTATGCTCACTTATATTCTAATCATAGTCTTTTTTTCATGGCCGGGCCATTGATGTGCCAATGACGAGATATTTCCTCTCCGTTATCATTAATCACAGCCATCGTCAATTCTTACAACGCCTAGGGGAATGACCTCAGGTTTGCCAATTTAAGCCGTAAAGCAGCCACGGATGTTCTAATCTATGAGTCACAAAGTTTCTTGGCCAATTACGATACTATTGTTGAAATCAGACATTTCATTTACATTTTTTGCAATTTGAAGTTATCCTTCCCAGAAACTGTATCGTTTAGCATTTCAACAGATTTCAAAAGACTAATGGTCATTTCCTCCTGTCAAAATGTTGATGGACCCAGCAATGTGTCACCCCCAATTTTTCGTCTAAGGAAAGAGAGCAAAAGATTGGGCTTTTAGACCACAGAGATAGCCTTTGGAACTTGTCACTTGTCAGGGAAAATGCAAATCCAGAGGTTTGCCTAATGAGAGTCAATCAAGCAATAGGTAAACACTTGCACACCCTACCTCTCTAATCATTTAATCTTCTAGCACCACTCTTTCCTACTTATGGGTAACCAAAAAATGTCACCACGCGCCAACCTAGTGACATCAGCGATGGCCACAAGCTAACTTTGAAACCATTTCTGGCATCTTCTGCCACCATTTTCTGCCAGGTGGTCGAAAATGGCCTTTAATGATTTCTCATCCCCTAATGAAATGCCAACAAGATACCCTAATATTTTCAAGACTGACTCCAAAGCCTGAAACCAAGTTGGAGATTGCAACGCATGTTCGTTTCTTTGGCAAGCTTGGCTTAGTAATACGGGGGCGTTCCTTCAGGAGCAATCACTAAAAAGTAAGACTGTCATGGATTCTACCGACTCCCGATCAGTTAAATGCGTAAACCGTGTGAAAGTGGTTGTACCCTTTAACCATATTCAAGTAAAGAAAAAAAATGGTGAGACTGTCAAAATTTGACATCACAGTTAAAATGATTGTGATTAGTTAAGTGCAGATTGAAATGGGAAGAGGGGATGGGCAGACAGTACATGAACAGTTAGGTAGAGGGTGCTCAATGATGAAAGTCTTGCTGATAGCTCAAGGTCGGAAAAATTATTTGTTTGGCGCTGAGCAACAAATCTAGACATTTGAATACGAGTAAGTGTCGGAACACAAGTTGAAGAGTCGCTACAGTAGGGTACACTGTATAGTTGAGACAACCGTATGTAATTTACTTTCTTTTCATTTTTTTCCGAACCTCACCCATAGCCAATATTTAAATATGCAACCAATACCTACTTTGATATCTTTAACGCGTCTAGCTGATGTATACCAAGGAAATTGATTCAAAACCATTCTGACTTTGGTAATAGGACATGACGACCTTGAAGTACGTACATCAAGTCATGGAACTTACGTTAAGTTAATTTTTCAGAGAGTAAAGGAGTCTCGGTTTAAATAGCTTGCGGTTGGTATGTAGTTGCTACCATTTGTTTGTAAGGATAAGAGACCAAAACCAAGTGGTGAACGAGGTATTGCGAAGATGCCGAGAATGTTCTCCCGGCATTTCCAGGGGGGAAACCCCGGTGTCGGATGTTAACCTCTTGACTGACACAACAAGGTTTACAGGCAATGAGGCTTGCATGTCTTTGGAACGGCGAGGTGTTGTTGATTTGGCCAAGTTGGTAGCAGCTTCTAATCGTGAATGCTTAAGGCTTATTTTTGTTTTAGAAATGGGTGAAATTGTGTAATACATTAACCCGGAAGCTCCTAGGTCGACATTTTCGTCACTATGCTTCTCATGCGAATCAGCTATTTAGCTTGAAGAACCTCAGTTAGGGTTCTCAACTCGAGCAAAAAAAGCTACTGCCGAGCAATCAAAGATCAAAAACGAGTCTTGAAGCAACCCTTTGTTCGAGTCCTAGGAAGGCAGGGTCACGTTTTGACACTCGGTTAAGCATTTTTTATTTTTACTTCTGTATCCTCTTTTGCTAAAGATTGGAGCCCTAGCTAAGGTCCTTTAAGCTAAAAAGCTGCCTTTCCCGTTCAGTACACAGGAGTTGAAGGGTTAAAGGTTGAACATCCTGGTTATTTTGATTATGCATTATGATAAAAAGTCGCTCCATATGATTTATTTATAACTCTTTGCACAACACAAGCGTCGATGTTGAGCAACAATTATCTTCTGCTAGTTTTTAACAAACAAAAACTTTTATACTGATATTATATTCGACTAGTACATTTTAGAAACATATATTGATTACGTGGTGACATTAGTAACCCCTGGAGTAGTTAATCGCATGATTATTTAACTAAAGGGTCACTCTTGTGTTTCTCTATCCATGAAGACCTAGATCGGGTCAACATTGAGATAAAACATTTGGAAACGGTCCACTCCACTTCAACCTCCAATCCAATTGTAGAACACGGGCACACAAGTGCTTACAACATCAGGTTTATGCTAGAAAAAAAGTGCCCATCCCAAGAATAGCCGAGGTGCTCGTTTTCCAGTCCAAAGATTGGTAATGGCAAGTGATTGCATTTTTGATATTTTATTATCGATAACTTGACATTGCAAAGACAAATAAAGTTACAATTAATTACAAAATTCTAAATCTGAAGATGCTCTAACATGGAATTTGCTTGTAATCGAGGCTGAATCCCGAGAATGCGTTGTCCCGACCAACTTCGTTTGGCAGAGTCCTCACATTGACAACGAAAGGCAGGTTCCTCTCCGCTAGAGTGAATGAAAAATAGAAAAGTCGGTCAAGATTTGATATTAAACTGTATTTTTCCCATTTTCAGAAAGTTCAAAAGCCGAGTTAGAGTTTTCATAAGTAAACACCAAATAATGTGTTGCTCGAAAAATGGATGGCTTTCCCAATGCTTCTGTTCCACGTTGGAAAACAGTCACCCAAGGTTTTCTGACTCTTTACAACAGTCAGATTAGCTTATCCCTAGATTCTGAAAATATGTGTTTACTTTTTTGACAGGAACGTGGCGGAAGAAAATCAATGTGGGAATCGTTTATCTTTGCTCTAATCATCCCGTTGTTGGAACTTTAAAGAACCTTCTATGTCATCCATCCAAATTCATGTTCTAAACGTTCTTATTGTGCCAAAGAAAAATCTCAAAGGCAATCAACCATCTTCAGCACAACCAATGTTGAGAATGAGCAACATCGGCCGAAACGGTCATCTTATTTTCTTCTTAAACTATGGAAGAAACGTTGTGTACGTACTAATTAGCTCAATTTCCTAACAAGAGAGGGTCTTCGGTTTCAACTGTTTTTTCGACCCTCTAGGCAATTGATCTTCCTATATAAATATATACCAAATTTGTCTTTTTTTGAATTATTTCAAGCGTAAATTGGACACTAAAAACCTGTTCTCACAAAAACTCGGCATTCAAAGGCAGTCACACTGCTTGTACGAACTTTTTTCAAACTCGAATATCAAAAATATGGCCAACTTATTAATTTGATTAACCGTTCCATGCCTACGTGTTGTAGTAACTCAAGATTAATATGACTTTCTCCCAACATCATTTTTCGAAACTTCGCCCTAAAAGCCGAACACTTTCATTGAGTAAATATATATTTCTTTAAGATCAGCTTAGACTTACAAGTAAGGCTTGAGGGGATAGATGTTCCAGGAACTCCTCCGAATACACTGTTGCATCTCATTGACGGGACGTACATTACTGAAAATATTCATCAAGACTTTAGTGTTAACCAACCTCTTTTTCGTATTGTCCGGACTGTTGAGAATATTTCCCAAACCGGGATTCTTAGAACGTTAAAGCAACCGATCACTACAACTCACTGACGTCTTGAGTGGCTGCAGTAGCCGAGGTGACTGTTTCAACCACACGACTCGGAATGGTAATGTGGTTCTTAGACATGCAGTTGTCCTGAAAGAGAAAAAAGTAAGCCAAAAAATAGGGTGATTTATCGTCCGATTAAAGAAAGAAACTTTGAGAGTTTCTTTTATTGTTATGGATATTAGGAAACGTTTATTTCTTGCAAAATGTAACGCGAATGCAAATGACGGGCTTTTGTTATTGAGATTTTAGCCACAGACCATTCATTGCCCTCTCAGTTTTAAAGTCATTCTAGTTTTCATCTGAACAGCCCTCTTACTTTTTCAATTGCCTTTCATTTTGGATCTTGCACGTCATTTTGGACCGGCCATAGTTGCAAAAAAAAAACTCTTTCAGCTTCAAAATCAGAGATGGAACTTTTAGGTTAAGTTAAATTCGGCTCTCACCCTCTTCACTTTTTTCATGTGCACTGAACCAATTCTAGTCATAGACACTACACTGTGATATCACTTTCTAGCCAAGTATTTTTTGACATTTTACTTTTTATACACTTTACAGTTTGTATAATGTTTATACACCATCGATCCTCTATATTTTTACGCCATGACATGAACAAGAGTCGTATTAAAGATATTATTGTTATTGCTAAATATCAAATGAATATTTTCTTCCAAAAGTGATTTCACTTTTGAACCAGTTTTATTGTAAGTTGCAGTTTTTGTCCCCAATCAAAACCTAGTCCATGTTAATAAATGGATCTAGGAGGAGTCCCAGCCTGTCCTAATTTAAATGGAAAGGACATGCAGTGCCCTCTTCAAGCGTAAAAAATAAAGTTTGACTTGGGATCAGAAAGGGATGGCAATCTTCGCAGATTAGATGCGTCAAATTGCCAAGGCTGGCTTAAACCATGTTTGTTTTTTTGTCCTTCGTTTTGTCCGGAGAAAGTCTGTTAAAGTAAAGTGTATCAAGCCCAATTCTCGAAAGAGTGTTGGGCAACTTAAACTGCAAACGAACATAGCTTTAATTACTCTTTTGATCAGCAAAATAGCAATCGATCCTAAGCAACTGAATAATCCTACTATGGAATAAACTGTGAGCTATACCCACTGAGAGTTTAAATCTAATCGAACTCAGCTTTGGAGCCTAAAACAAAGGTTAAAAATCTTTGGATCAGCATAAGTTTCATTGCTTAGCGTTTAGAGGGGAAAGGAGTTCAGCCTCTCCCAGTCAACGAAGCCAGGCCTCACATCAATACATTTATTTATTATGTCAAGAAGGGTTCTCCATCTGCGGGTGAAGATAAGCGGCGCCCAATAATTTCCCTTAGAACCTGCTCACCTGAACTTGACTGGGATTGCCCACCGCGCCAGAATCCAAATCGAAAGGATCAGGAGAAGTGATGGAAGACTCCGTGTATTGGACCGAGCAAAAGCCTGTATAGACTTGGTGTTAGTGCTGAGCAAATGTACGTACGTAATTAAACCATCCTATCCTGGGACATACCTTTATTTTGGCGGATACAATTCCCATAGACTTGGTCGGCCAAGATCTGTCCACCCGGGAAATTGTAGGAGGTGATCGTTCCCGTGCGTTCCGTGAAGTATTGGGTGCATCCACTTGGAGCTCTGGAAATACGGGAAACTATATTTTAAGGTGAAAGATTTGACACGATCTACAGATGTACAAATGTTGGAAACATTCATGGAAGGCTCCTTGGAAAATGAAAAGGAGCCACTGCCAAGTGTGTCTATCCCGAACGAACTAAAGCGGGAACAAGGTTTTTCCGTCCCTACCGGAGTTTGCTATTGCACGAAATGTACGACACTTTGATGTTGTATTGTCGTCCCCCTGCGACGGATCCTTGGGCGATGTTAATTTGTCCGGCCAAGGCTCCACTCCGACCACTTTCGAAGTACACTGGAACATGGAAAATAGAGCACTTTTAGCCAGCAAGACCAGTCTGGAAATGGTTTGCTCGTCAACACATTTATTCTTGTGCACTTTTTGATTGTGGCATAAATGTTATGTGCTTACTATGTTGGCCGGTGAGTGTTCCACAAACAGGTGGTGGAAAAGCACTTTGGGAACGCGAGTGAGGACTCAGCACGGTCAAACTGTCACCCGTTCCGCCGCATTCTCCTACACAGGATGAAAACAGGCCAATTCAGTCAAGTCCTACTTTCAAAGGACACCCGTGCAGGTATTTAAAAATTGACAATGAAACTTGCCTCTCGAAGACATATGTTAGACCGTAATTTCAATCAAGAGAGTTATTCAATAAATTCCTGAATTATCGAAGGAGCTTTCCTGGCTCAGCTTTACGGAACCGAGATCCAATTCTTGTGACCAAAGTTCCACTTGAACCCAACGATTAGCCTCTAATCTAAACAATTGAAAAACGAATGTATTACCTGGCAAGGTTCCAAGTGGAATCATTGTCGTGGGTCCAAAATCCAACCTGAAAATTGGTTGAACGAAACGAAATGCAAAACATGGGGTTTCAGAAATATGACTATCTCACCTGATTTGACAAACATCTGAAACGATTTTTAAAAAAGTAAGTCGAAGTAAAAATCGTTATTATAAGTAAATAATCCGGACGTTTACCCATGACTGCCCGATTGATGTTCACTGTGCAAGTCCTGCCCGTGTTTGTATCCGGTGCAGGAAAGCCCATATTCTAAAAAGTATTAATCCAAGTCATGACTGATACGAATGTTTGAAATAATGGAGTAAGATTTAGTATGTCAACGCGAGAATTGCTTACCCGCACATAAGTACAGTTCTGGAACATCAGAAGCGCGAATTAATGATATTCAATACAAGAAATGGAAACAGCTTACCCTAGTGACTGTCCCACCACAACCAGTCACAGTGAAAATACAACACACTCCAAAGCCTACAAATACAATCAGTTTAGGAAATTTGCCTACAATAAAAGACTATTCTATATCTACCTGAAGCACAATTTCCGTCCATGGTTCCGCCTTGACTGGAACATTCTTGCGCACTCAAACATGTTCCACTTGTGCGCAAAGCAGCCAGTGCTTGACAAGGATCATTCTAAAATCGAAACAGATCATAAAGTACTACTCACATTAAAACCACGTTGGACTTTGCCAACTCACTTGGAATTGAACAATATTGAACAGACTGAAGAGTTCTAAAAATTAAAAGACTCCTTGACATGAGTGTAACTACTGTAGATGCGACTTTAGAAATGATATACTTTTCTGTCTGTGAAATCCCACTGAATGCAACGAGGACTTATTCGCACGGCCTGATACTTGCTCAATTGTGACTACGAAGCTAAAAAGTAGGGTAAAGAAAATGATCAAGTTTTGAGCGAAGACCATGGTTGTGACTATTTAGGTAGTCAAAATAGTACTGAGGTGATGGTGGATCATAATCTTGACATGGAACCCAGACATTTGGAATGCGGGAAGGCTTGGATCTTGGAACAGTTTTGTCCATATTTTTGTCATTGTGGTTGCACTATGTACTCCATTAGTAAACCCCCTGATCAGAGGCTGTGCTTGTTTGTTCAACTGAATTTTTACCCGCAACGGTCAACCCTTTCCACCCGTGGATCCGATGGCGCTGGAGAATAGGTGCACACACCGCTATTTTCCAGTTTTCAATGAAAGTTACTTTGTCCACCGACTTGGCGTCCATTGTTTCATTTGAATGCTCGCCTCGCCCGCCAAATTCGAAACGCAAAGCGGAATAGATTATGGAGAATCGGATTTGTCTTCAGTCAGATCCTGCATTCTGAAGGCAACTCAACTCCAGTTTGTGTTGCAAAGAACTTCCAGAGATCACATTTAGGGACTTGGAAGAAAACGAACATGGCGACGCTGTTATATTTCAAGCATATTGGATATACTTTATTATGGATGAGCGTTCTGATTGAGATCGCAGCCATGTCGACGACAAACTTCACGGATGGCGGTAGAGGAGGCAAAGGTAAGGTTTTTTATAATTTTGAAATATTTGCCCAAGTTACCAAGTTAAGTTCATCATTGCCTTTTTAGTGCTGTCCATTTTTCAGATTGTGCAGTTCCAGGTAATGGCATTAGTTGTAATAGTTTTGTTCCTCTTGAAATGAAGTGTGTATTAGGAGTACCTATTCATTCATTGGGCGAATAATATGTTTTCCTAATGTGCCTCTTTCAAAGCCTCTGATTTGCATGAGATTGGCAATATATCGCTAAGTTTCTGTTGGGACAAGATGGTTTGAGAAGGCAGCATTCTTTTGTGATAAGCGGGTCTCAAAAAGTAGTTATTTCTTTGGAATATCTAAGAGCGAGCACAAGTCTTCTCGTGAAGGAAAATAGTATCCAGCGTTCAAAAATCACCAAATGGCCCCCTTCGTCTTTGGGAACCTATCAAACAAGTTTTCATGCAATTTTCATGACTTTCATGACTGAGCCGGAATTAACCATGACTACATAGGCAAAACAAAACAAAAATACACTAGTCATCCCCTTGCGAGAAGGTTATGACTGATGAGTTGTAGGGTACAAAATGTACAGAATATAAAGTTTTTATTTTTGTATTTTTTCTCATTAATGCAGTTTTCATCCATTTGTTGGCACCCATCCTGTCTTCTTGATGCTATTTCTTTGGGATATTTGAGAGTCTCAGATTTAACCGCTTGAAAAAAACAACTTTTCCAGAACGGTCCTTGCAATACAACTGGGGTTCAAAGTGGAACTTGTTACACGCGTAAGCACATATTCCCCTCTTATAAGTATTGTCAAGGCATACTTTAATTCTTCAATCTCTTCGTCCTTACAGAGTCCGAGTGTGATAATAGAGGTGAGTAATTTACAGCAAATCGAATCGTTTCATTTTAGCTATTTGTGGGGTGAAAGACCAACAACCAGAAAGGTAAGTGAATGAGGGAAATGAATGTTTTTTGCCATAACTTTGCCCCTTCCGGGAAACAAATGGTTTAGTAAAAGCCAATCAGTTAATACCAACAACATATAAATGCACACGTTATCCGTGACCATTAACAGGAATCTCTCACTGATTCTCATTCTTCATAATCTTAGGTGGACGAGGTGCTGGAACTTGTGCCGGAGGATTTGGCGTGTGTTGCATAAGTAAGTTTCTTTCTAAACATTATGGAACTGGACCATTGGTAAGCAGTTTGTGTTGGAATCCCTAAACTTTTGGTCAACAGGGTGATTTCCGAGGCTCAGTTATTTTTTCAGTCAAATGGCCTTACTTAGGGGTAGAAACAAACTACCTTAACTTGGGTTAAGGTAAAGACCGCATCAATTGAAAACGAGGGGACGTTTTCCGTTGCCAAACAATAGATAACAAAGCGTAGGATAAAGATGAATGATTGCTCAATAAGTGTGTTATGACTGAGTCATGTCAGCTCACATTCAATGGTTGAAATTCTTCTTCAAGATTCTTTTCGTGGCCTCTGTATTACTTTCAACACTCATCGAGTTCTTCTTTTTTTGCTCAAGTTTCTTGGTATTTTCCGGGAATAGTTGCTTTCCTGGGAATGAAAATTTGGCCAAAAAATACTCAACTTTGCCCTTAAGGGCCCCAGTTCAAATCAATGTTTATGTATTCCAACCAATTTACAATTACCGTTCGTGCTCAACCTTCTTTTGCTAGTCAACTTGGCTTGTGGGGGAACGAGTTCCGAAAATTGCACGTACTTGGTCCAATCTTCCACCACCGCCACCAACGAGATGACATCTTGCCAATACACAATTTGTCCATGCGATAAACATATCTGTCGTCTACGGTTCGACTTCGAGGTAAGCCTTGTCTTTTTTTCTGCCAGCTTGTTGCAGATGAATCCAGACTTATTGAATTGAATTGAGGTTTCGATTAAAGAACCAATTTTGTGGTTTGAAGAGGCATAGATTTAGACAAATTTGCCAAGGTAACAAACGATACCGAAACATTGAAATCTTAATTTCTTGCAAGTGTAACTACTTTGTTTGATTGAGGTATTTGCTCTAATATCCTATATCATGATACTTATATCTGAAAATTCCTGTTTTAGGAATTTGTATTTTTTCCCCTTGCTTTGAACTCCACAAACCATTCAATTTTCATTAAATTGGTGTTTTTTTTCGTCACAATACTTTTTCACCTCATTTTTTCGACAAAAAGGAACCTTCGTGCTAAAAAACTAGCTCATGTCTCACATGTTTCTGGAAATGGGCATGCATCTTCCGATTTGATTGGATACAACTCCGCCGAAGTTCCCTTTAAACGTCTTATTATTTTATCCTGAAAATCCATGTCCATGCAACATGGAAGACTTTACGTGCCTTCACACTAATATATGAATGCACATTAGGAATTTTTACAAGCTTTGAAAGATTGGCTTGTCCCAATGCTATAAGGGATTGCACTTACCACTTTGCATCAACTTTGGAACTAGCAAGTTGGCTTCCCTAAAGCGAAAAATGATGTTTGAATCTGTGTCATTCAAACTTCTTTAATCTATTCTGTAGCGACACTTTGTCAGAAATGAACTTCCGAGCTAATCTTGTTTCATTTCGTATTACAGAGCTTCAATATCAATGGACCAGTAACTGGGTCAGCTATTTCGGACGTTACAGTTAGTGCCGCTACTGAATTAGGTAAGTGAATGTTCCATGCCACCTCCATAGTTCATCCTTAACCAGAAGGCAGTGATTAGAGGACAGAAAACTAAAAAATGAGATTTTTTGGCCCTGTTGTGTGCCAGGCTTTTTTTCATTTCATTTACCAGTTTTGGTTTTCGAAAACTGCCACAAAAGTTGATTTGCATTCAAGGGCATGGATCAAACTCATAAATTCTATTGGTCTCAGAAATTTTTCTCAAGAATCAAGCCTCTTCTTTCGGCTCTGGTTTTGGTCTTGGGCAACGAAAAATGAGCTTTTAATTCAGTTTGTCTTACTCTCTCGGCATGACGTTCATGAAAACAAGGCTTGAAGAAAGTCAAAATGGTTTCGCGAGTTGCCCGTTTTATGCCATCGAATTTGAAGAGAAGAGCCAAGGCTTGCCTCAGTTTCTCTTGTATGATATCTTAGTAAAGAAAATAACATATGCATTCTATCTTGCAGGCGGAGTCATTGGCGACTGTACCACCGATACGTTCAGCATAACATCCCCTGGCAATTTTGCTCCTCCTGTGATATGTGGATTCAACACAGGACAACACAGTACAACGCTACGCAACTGACTTAACCTTCATAGAAGATTTCATCGCTCACATGGTTCTTCTCATTTTCAGTGATAGTGGATGCGTGCGCTGAAAGCTGCAACGAGGCAATATTCGATTTGGCTGGAAGTGGCACGAGACAATGGAACATTAAAGGCATGCATTCAAATAACATGCACCGCAAATAGCTTCCTGAGTAGGGTTTCATGTGCCTCAAGTGGATCGGAAGATATTTCAAATTACCCCTTCAGCCACCATGCTTTCAACCCTCTAAACTTAGCTAATGTTTGGTAAAAGTGGTGGCTCAATAGTGTCATTGCCAGGTCTTGAAACTACTTCCCTTAGATTATGACCCTTGTAACAAAAACCGATCATTGCGTACTAGACATTGTCGCACAACCTGATTCAAAATTGATGTTGGCTCAAAGTGGGTGGTCAACTTTGTCCTCAAATCTAGGTTTCCTTTGTAATTATCCAGACTCGGATTCCGCTCAATGTCAAGGGCAAAGGTTCGTACTGGACAAAAGCGACAGGCATGAAAGTGGCAGGTTTTACCCTAGGCGACCTGCTATTGCCCTCAGATGACCAAGGCTCAATGAGACGAAGACAAGGCTGGCCAAAAATTAGCTCATTGTAGCGGTTGGGTATCGGGTACAGAAATTTTCTTTGTTCCCTTTTGCTCATTACTAGACGGGGGCAAAATATGCATTATCTGTTATACGCCGTCAGATAGGTTCATTCGCATTCAAATTATTTGCTGCCTATTGTTAGGCACAGTTTTGGCTGTGGACGAAGCCGACAAGCATTGTCCGACTGGTCTGAAAAGTACTGGGCTTGAACCAGGAAAGAGTGTTCTCCTCCAAATTGCATGGGTTCAAATCTCGATGTAGAAAGTTGTGAGAGATCCCCCCCAGTCCGATTCGCTTCCCTGACCTCTCAGAACAAAACTTTTGGACGCCAACCAAGACAAATGGCAAGAACCAATATGATGCCAGATGATGACGGTGCCTATAGGAAAAATTGGAAGACTTGATGACAGGGCTCTCAACAAAAAAATGTGAAAATATCTGTAAAAATCAAGGGACATGGGGCCAGGTTGGGCTGTTGGTAGCTTCTTTTTATTTTGATTGTTGACATGCCAATTCGACACTTGTGATTGGTTGCATGAAAATCATTGAAGCTCAAAACTGTGATTAAATGATAACGCAATGGAATTTTAGGTTGGTGCACTCTTACATTTGTATGCCAGTGGCGCCTGTCACTGATTTCAAGACCATACTTATTTTTCTCGGTCACTATTTTGTTGTTTATTTAACATTGATCCGATTTTCCCAAAAAACATGTTTTTTTTTTAAATTTTAATCACATATTTGAGGTGTATCTTAGTATTTCTGGATCCTTTTTGCCCAGCTTTTAAGCCTATATTTCCCCTTGATTTGTATATATTTCAAGCACATTTGGGCGGTCTCAGTTTGCAACATATTCGGGCCCACTATTTTTCCGTTTCAGTTTCAGCCTCAATCTTTTTCTGTATGCGCTTTAGCTGGTCTTGACGAATTTTACATGAAAAATGGGTTTACGATATAAAGAGCGCAATTGGTTACTTCCAAATGAAATTGAAAATTTCCATCCTGAAGACCATCATGACGTGGCCTTTGGCAAAGTGTCAATATTTTTTGGAATTATTATGTTTTTAATGATTTATGGTTTCATCATTATATTGAGCTCTGAGTGAGCTATTTGCCAGCAATTCACAAGAAACTAGAAATGCCATCTTCTTGAGGTACAACCCCCTTCTTCAGATTGACACTAGATCCTCGATAATACTGATTTCTATACACCTCGCAAATTTTCAACGTTTGATAACGAGATGAAAAGAATTTATGATTGCAAAAAACATTTCTTGCTCAAAAACTTTCATTCTTGGGACGGTATTTTACCAACTCATATCATCCTATTTTTTTAGTGACTCAATACGCATGTGGTGACGAAAATGGTGGTAAGGATTAGTACAAATTAAGTTGAAATTTGATTTTTTCAATAATGACTATCTTTCTTTTAGGGCCGGATGGGTGCTTACAATATTTTACTGGCACAACAGGAACCGTATCCAGGTGGGAGTGAATTCACTTTATGAGTACGCTTTGTTTTCTTTCAAGTTTTGGACCATTTTGAATTGGAATTTGCATTTCAATGTTAGACCATGAGACAGTACTGTTGGAGCATAGTTTAAGCACATCTCGCATCCAAAATGCTCTCCCATAGATATTTAGCATCTTTTATCGCAAACAGAACATAATTGAAATATCAACAGACACATTGATGGCAATTACAAGCAAATTGATCAATATTCAGTTTATTCCGATTTTGATGCAAGGCGCTTCACCATTTCGCCTCATCTGGAACTTGGTTCAAATGTTGCTTAAAGTGGAACAGGTTTTGGAGAAAACTCTTTCTTTGAGCAATTTCAAAATGAAAACCGTTTCCATAAAATAGTTTTTATACCACAACACAATCTTGTCATTTACTGGTATGTTTTGGACCTTGTTGGTGGTATACAGAAATTACTCACGAATTGAACATGGACTAGTGAGAGAAACAAGAGTTTGAAATTGAAAAACAGACACACTTAATTTTGAGCTTTGGTTCTTCTTCGTCATCCCAATTTTTGACCCTCTGATATGTTTAATAAATCATTCGTTACTTTTAGTTATAACTTTCCCACACAAGCAGCAGTTCTGGATTCTTCACGTAAGATCATTTTGTGGAGACCTAATGATATATTATTCAATGTTATTTATTTTCACATAACTTCTCACAAACCCCGACCATTTCTTACAGCTACACATTTGTCAAGCCAAACCCAAACCATGTGCTGGAGGCAAGAAGAAAATACTTGCGCTATTTGTTGGATACCGGAGATCTTGGGAAGCACCTCACAAACCGTAAGTCCAATGTTGATGGTTAAAATAGTCAAATTGTCAATCGTCATATTTTTGCTCATTCTAGGGTTCTTTTGGTTTGAGGTGAGTGAATTAGGGTGAATTATTGCACGCTTTCTTATTTCGTTTATTAACAAAAGTTGAATAACGGTATTGAATATGCCATGTTTTTCAGCATCTCCGCTGGAAATAATAAGGCCCGAGGAGAGGTCGATGGAAAATGTCGAAGAGATTATCTTTTGGTAGGTTCTAGAGATTACTGGAAATTTCCAATGTTTGACACGATATTAAACTAAAAAATGTCCTCAAAAGCTCGCGAAAAACTAGGGACAAGAAAATGGCAAATTAGTATGACATTGATATTACTGTACGTACAAGCAGTGCCACTGTTGAGAATTACATCGCTGTCTCCATCATTGCAGATACCTGATGCTCAATCTGATG
Source organism: Tigriopus californicus (assembly GCF_007210705.1). NCBI lineage: Eukaryota > Metazoa > Arthropoda > Copepoda > Harpacticoida > Harpacticidae > Tigriopus > Tigriopus californicus. Next base: position 169,582 of record NC_081441.1, on the reverse strand, counting down.
TTGATGATCCAACAACGGGTACATTCAATACATTTATTGTGGGAACAATTGGATCCATGGAGAGACTGAATGATCGCCTCTGTGGACGATTTCTCACGACAGCTGACGATGGCGGGACACGCCGAGAGTCCCGATCTGTTTGCAGTAAGATCAGTGACAGTAAATGCAATGCTTAAAACTAAACGGCGGTTTGGGGGACATTTTGTCTATCTTTCTTTCCCTTCCGTATCTACTTCCACACGCAAACTCACTATTTGTCAACCAAAAGACGTTTTGAACCAAGTTAAGGGAAAGGCAAAAATCTTTGAGAGGAGAATATGTGTATATATTGATTGGCAGTTGCTTTCTTCGTATGTTCTTTAAAAAAATGCCCGTCATGGGTTTGATCCGACCTAAAACTATTTTGTGAACAAAAACATCATAAGCACCAAAACAGTAGGCACCAGAAGAGAGTCAATTGTTTACCATGATGACATCTGCATCAATTGAAGACGTATCCCTAAATTCGGATATTGCAAGAAAATAATGTTCAGTTCTTGAAAACTCCATGGATACCCTATGAAATACAGTTGGGTGCCTAAATTTTCTGACAGATAAAAATACATCAAAGAGGCAAAAAGGGCCTAACAAGACCTTTTCCCCAATGTAGCAATTATTTTTGTATAATCGCAACGTATTTCTGCATATTTATACCCTCTTTTGCACATTTTCACAACCATTTTCAAGATTTGACAATTTTTTTTCGCATGTTTCTCAACTAAACAAGTTTTGTTCGAGGGCTAATAATAAGCTTGAAGAGAAGAGCGAGGGGTGGCTTAGGCTTCTTTGGGCATAAAGATCAAGAGAAGTACTAAAATTCATCTTAATACTTTTCTATGTCACCCAAAACAATAAGGAGCATTTTTGATATAATTACCTGTTGAATTATGGCTCAGATTTAAAGATTTTGTTCGTAATAGTTACCAAGATTTTTTTAGAGCACTTCGAATCCAGTAATCGTGGCATATCTCGAAAAAAAGTTGGACGTTATTCAGGGTGAGATGAAGGCATTAGCGCCTTTCAATTCTTATAATTTTGTGGTGATGGCTATAGTTCAACTAGCCTCAGCCATTAGAATCACGTATCAAATCAGAAACAATCAGTTTGTTTAAAAGCAATGATTTTTATTTACATTTTTAGATCTTCAGATGGAAACATATTTGCATAAGATTGGGTGTAATCAATTTAATATTTGGCACTCCCTAGTGTTGTATGAAAAAAAGCAAGATTACTTTGCCTAAGACTACAAATGATCGATCTTAAAAGAAACTACAATTGCCCTAAACCCTCTATTAAAAGTCATTCTTTACATATGTGAAACAGCACCTTTCTCCCTTTTATGCCTCCCAGAAGCAACTAGCGTGGCTAATTCGGAAAGTAAGCTGAAGCTAACACCCCCTAGAAATGGTTGTTAAATAGAATGAGTCCGGGGCGTCGTCGCATAAGCCAAACAGTGGTGAGGGAAGCATTTCAGTGATGCCCAAACTAACAATGTTGACAGAGTCTTTAATATGGTTGCCATCATCATTGAGAAACAAAAAAAATAACCAAAATAAAACATCAAACAGGGTTGCGTAATCGTAAGGCTGCCTAGGCGACCCAGGTAAACGTTATTCTCCACCGATTAGTTGGCGGTGCTACTTTTTTAAATCTTAACCTGACCTAATCAAACCTAATCTAACCTTACCTAACCTAACACGATATTAATAACCCTTCAAGCCTCTATCTAAACCATTTAACATTTTGTCACAAATTTAAAAATAAGCACCGCCAACTAATCGGTGGAGAATAACGTTTATCGGCGCCCCAGGTCCTTGCAACCAAAGTGCTGTTGGCTTGCCCCCAGGTCCTTGCAGCCGAAAGGCTAGGTGTCGTTCAAAAACTTGAGAATAACAACCCCGTTTGTTGTGTTATTCGCATACAATGGGGACGTTTAGGCAAGCTCTGGCAGGTTCGTTTGTTTGCTGGTACCAGAGTCAGTGATGCAAGTTTGGGGCTTCAAATACGTTTTTGAGAAGCTGACCCTTCTTTCGCATTGGTAAGTGAGGAAAGGTCAGCTTCGATAAAACCAGTTTGAAACGCCAATTTTGCATCACTGACACTGGCAGGCAAGTTTGTTGGCTGGTACCAGTGCTTGCCTAAATGTCCGAATAGGACATGCTCACGGGGATCGTTGTTTGCCCCTTTGCACTTGAGCGCCCCCTTTTGGCTCACGTAGGGATGTGCCGAGGGTTTGGCTGTGACATGTGTCAATGAGGAAAGATCTTTAAAGGTTAGGTGATTCCTTTTCTTCTAACCGCTAAGAGATAAAATAGTGTCACAAGGCCGGTCGGGCACTCTTAGGCGGCTTGGACTAGCTTGAGCGTTACACGAATCTTTTTCCTTTTTTAGCACTACCGTGGCCTTAACCATGAATATAATCCTTTTGAATCAAAAAGTGAACTCTTTGTCACACTTTTCATCCAAAAAAATTATCATATTTATTATTATTATCATATTTATATACATTATTTATTTTTTTATTAAATATTATGAGCGTCAAGGACGATAAACGTGTTAAATCAACGGAACTGATCATCAGAGTGAGTTTGGCTTTGCCGCTGCGATAGTACGAGCCACAGAGGAGCGGGTCAGCAGATTTAACGACATAAACTTAAAAAGCAGATATTTGCCTCATGGGAGTGGTTGATATTTTTTGAATGAAACGTGTGCCAAAGAGTTTAGTGATTCAACACTATGACATTCATGGTTAAGGCCATGGTCGTGCTAAAAAAAGAAAAATTACAAGTACATTCGTCATTACAATAATGTCGAAATAAGCGGAGCTGTCACACAAAAAACAACAAATGATTGTGCTAGAAACGATAAAAAGATAAAACTTTTAGCTCTCTTTGAAACAGAAGTTCAATTGTTGGTTGAAAAAACCGTGTCATTTTTACGTTTGACACATCCCTACCTATCCAAAAGATGGCGCATGGAGCGCAAAGGAGTACAAAAAAAACTGATCGTGTGATCCTATCCTATTTTGAGGCAGGTTGGCCAGGCTTTTTTCGGGTTGAGATGCTAGCTCATGCAAAATTGATGCTGAAAAATGCTAATTGGAATTCGAAAATGCTAGAGCTACGCTATTTTTCAAAAAAAAGCAAATTATTCATGGTGCTGGTAAAGAATTTCAGTTTCACAATTCAATTATGTTTGGCACTCTTTGACAGGGTACGTTCAGACAATATTTTGAAAATTATACCTCTAGAGAAAAGAAATTGAAAAACACAAAAATCTAAATAAAAAAAAGTGGCAGTAAAAACTGATGCATTTGTGGTTATGATATTTGCCTAATTTTGAACCCTGAGACCTAAATGGGGACACAGAAAAGTGACAAGTTTTATCTGAGCAAAAATGGATTTTTAGGATTTGAACAAGGTCTTTTACACACAATTATTATCTTTCTTATCGCCAAAAAATGTTCTTTTTTGGGTGAGATTAGATCATGAAAATAAGATATATATTCTTATCTGAAGTTTTCTTTATCCAAAGAGCTCAATTGTTGTCTATCTTTTCTATTTTGCTTTTTTTGAGTCTTGGGATTTGGTTTACCTCAAATGTGGGGGGGATTTTTTTTCGGAATACAATGAAACTAACCAAAATATTTATGTTTACTTGAATATTACAATGTGATACTGCGGGCACGGCTAGGGCCCGGATTAACCATGCAAACACACCACGAATCGAGGAATACAGTATATTTAAATGATTATCGTAATGCAACGTGAAAAACAGTTCGACTCTTTTGGCTGGACTCTAAATTGCCTTATCGCGCCCCCGCATATCCGCAATGGCAGCACCGATGGACGCCACAGAACAAAAATGTCATAAAGTAGCAACGCCATCTAGCGGATGGGTTTGCGCCTTCACATCTGGCTCCCTCCAAAATCCGGAGCCGGTTTTGGAACGTCTTGAACTCTTCGAACTTGATAGGCTCCTCCGTCGGGAATCTCTGCGGTAAAAGATCGTTGAAGGAGCACCAGTTTATTGGTCGGTCGATGGAATTCGGCTACTCGAAAAGATTTCAGATCTTTGGTGTCCCGATCTCCGACTCGTATGCGGACGCTTCGTACAATTCCATCGTTGCTTGGGAAGGCTTTTAGGACAATCGCTAACTTCCACGAATTTCTAGTCACATTTTCTTCCTTGAGCATGACTATATCACCAACGCCTAAATCGGTCCAATAATAGCATGACAAATTTTCAACACGGAGCTCGCTCTTGGCTTGTTCCGCAATTGAGGCAGCCAGTAATGAACCAACCAACTCCATACGTGGGATTGTTGTTGCACGATTTGGGGCGACTCTGGCCTTGGCAGCCACGAGGCTCACATGAATTCGCCCATGCTCATCTTGCAATCGTAGATACGCCACGGCGCCATAGGCTGCAGTAGATCCATCCCCAAAGCTGTGTAGCTCGCGAGAAATGATTGCTCCAAAACCAAGGGGTTTGAACGACCTTGGAATGCGAGCAGCAGACAACTTCGCGAGGGTATCAAGCCAATCTCTCCATTTCTTGCCAAGATCAGGAGGAACCGTCTCATCCCAACTGGTTCTGGCAACACAAGCCTCTTGCATCAAGATTCTTCCTGGGAGAACAAACGGAGCGGTTACTCCAATGGGATCATAAATGCTTGAAATCATGGCCAACATTGATCTCTTTGTTGAGTCTTCATTTTTTGTTTCAACATGAAACCCGAGAGTGTCATCTTCAATGTGCCAAAGCACTCCCAAAGCCCTTTCAGTGGGTAGCTCGATGTTATCCAGTGACAAGGCCTTCAGTGCGGGATTTCGAACTTCGTTGGGCATTCGTGCCAAAAAATCCCGCGAGTTGGACAAGAATTTAGTGAGCTCAAACCCTCCTCTTGAGCAAAGGGTCCTAACTTCCCTAGCTAGGGCTACGGCCTTATCCACAGATTCTACGCTCTTCAAGCAGTCGTCAACATAAAAGTTGTGGTGAATTGTCTCCGCCGCTTCCAAAGAAAGGTCATGCCCATGGTCCAATGCTGTCCTCCTTAAGGCATAATTTGCGCAGCCTGGAGAGCTTCTCCCCCCGAAAAGATGACGGGTCATCTCGTATTCCACTAGGCCTTCATTTTCATCGTTGGATTTAAACCACCAGAACCGAAGGTAGGCCATATCCCTCTCAGGAACCCGAACTCGATAAAACATCTTTCGTATATCGGCCGTGAATGCCACTGGCTCAAGACGAAATCTCAGCAACACACCCACGAGCTGATTCGTGAGATCTGGGCCTGTTAGAAGCGAATCGTTCAGAGACTTTCCGTCGACTCGATTGGCGCAATTGAACACTACCCTGATGGTCCGCTTTTTTGGGTGGTACACCGGATGATTTGGGATATAATGGGATCTTCCACTGGCGGTTTCTATAAGTTTGGTCTCATCAATTTCTCTTGCATAGCCATTCTCAATAAGGTCAGCCATAAACGTGAAGTAGTCCCTCTTGACCTCAGATTCCTTGTCAAATCTTTTCATGATAGACATTGCCATTTTCCTTGCTACTTCTCGACTGCAGGACATGATCAAGGGTCGCTCTTTGATTGGGAGGGGAACTTCGTAAAGTCCATCCACAAATCGGGTTCCCTCGTTTACTATTTTCAAGAAGGCCACATCGTCACAAGAGATAGAACCATTAGATTTCATATCCATAATTGTAGTCGGAAATTTAGGATCCACGAAATCCAAACTACCCAAACTTGCAAGCATTTCGGATACACCTAGATCCTTGATAAATTCCCGATTCACTATCCGGCAAGGCAATGCCATTAAAGTTCGATGACATGATACCTTCTTTTCCATTCCATTCTTTTCTTCATAACTCATGGGTCCCATAATGGACCAACCTAGAGTGGTCCGGATTGCATACGGGGACCTGGGATCGGTTTCGTCTCCGACCCGCACTTCTAATGGCCGAAGTGCCAACGGGTTATCTGCTCCAATTAGCAAAATCACTGGAAGGTTCATGTCCAGATTTGCGATGTCCTGATGAAGATCCTTGAAGGCTGCAAATTTGTCAACAGCCTTGGGCGTGGCAATTTCATCGGCTCGGAGTGGGATGACGTTTCTCGTAAATACAGGCCCCAAGATGACTTCACCATCGCCGTTCGGTTGCTGAGCCCGTAATCCCGAAATGACCACAGTTTCTTCCGTCTTCTCCCCGTTGAGCGTGTTAATAACAATGCGAGTTTGAGGTCCGGACACTTCCAAAGCCTGTATCAGGCTATTTGAAGCAAATGTGCCAGAACTTAATGGGTCCAGTAAGGCTAGTCCTTCCATGACCTTTCCAATCTTGTTCCCATACGATACTTTCACTCTAACCACGCTCATTGCCACGACAGAACCACTCACTCCCACGGCATGAGCCGTTATCCCAGCCAAGGGCAGCTCCCTTTCTTTGTGCAAAGACGTCGGATGCTTCCGTTGACAATGGGCACACGTCTTGCGCCTCTTACATTTCCGTGAGATATGCCCCCTTCTTAGACATCCAAAACACGCCCCTTCTGATCTTGTTCATTCGGTTCGTTCGTGCAAACTTTTTGATCTAAAGACTTCGCAATCGTCTGAGTCATGAGACTTAGGGCAAGCCAGGCACAAGTTTCGGTCCATTTTTTCTTCTTCAGCAGTGGACACGGCGAAAGTGTTCACCCTTCGATCTGATTCAAGTTTTTGTCGGTTAGAGTCTGTTGAGCGTTGAATTGGTCTGATTTCACGATGGGCGCTCACCCGATGAGTATTGGCCTTGATAGCTTCTTCCCCATATACGGGATCCCTTGCTCGATCTAGCATGTCCTCCACCAGGTCCTGAAAATCCTGGAACGTCTCTCGTCCCCCAGGCTCGCGTCGAGTTTTCATAGCGATTCCCCTCCATGCATTCCTAGCCCCAAATGGCAACTTCGCTAAGAGATCGGCCATAAGACGAGGAGAGTCTAATTCGGCTTTATCCACCACCGACGAGCATCGAAGGAGAGCGCCATGGAAATCACCCAGACTTTTCTCACAATTGTCCTTAACTGAGGGCCAAGCTCGAAGTTCCTCCAAAAACTTGTTAGCGATAAGCAGACCATTTCCATACCGTCGAGAAAGAAGGCGTTTGGCTTCGGAATAGCACAAATCATCGGGAAGAAAAACACAGCCATCTATTAAACGCCTAGGTTCCCCTTCCATGACTTCTAATAAGCGGTGCAATCGCGATCTTTGATCTGGGAGGTTCCGCTCAATTATATCCTCCACAAGTTTCCAAAAATGTCTGAAGTTGATGGGATTTCCTTTAAAAGGCTCAATGCGGTGGCTGAAGGCTGCCTGTCTTCTCATCATGTCGACTATCATTGAGGTTTGGGATTGGTCTTGATGCGGGTGAGGCTGGAAGGAGTTAGCCGACGGATTGAGACCTTCCTGGTGCCTTTCATCCAAAGCAATCTTCTTATTTCCGTCCGGATTGGTAAGGGTTGAGCCCTTGACCGGATGCGGTCCACTCTTCTCCATGGCCATGGATGTTAGCGGCGTCGTTTCTTCTTCTTCAATCCAATCTCTGACTCGCATTTCCGCTTCCAAGGCTGCCAAGTCCGTTTCTCGCTTAGCATGATCGATTCGCGCATCTAAGGCTAACCGCTCCATCTCCATTTGCGCCATTTTGTCGGCACTTGCCATCTCGGCTCTCTTCTTGGCCAATTCCACCCGAACTTCTGCCCGTCGTTGGCTAGAGGCATTGGATCTTACGCTTTCGTGTGACTGAAAGCTGCGATGACTTTCCACGTCGCTTTGGTCGACCATCAACTTGCGTAGGAAAACAGAGAACTCCCTTGATTCTTTTTGGATCTGATCGGTGAGCAGATCCACCTCCGAGCACTCCTCTTCGTTTGATAAGCTCCTCCACTCTGCGATTAAAGCTTGAGTGCTGGAAAACAACTCCAGATGAAGCCGGCTTTGCTCGGTGACGATCTCCCGAGTTGGTGTATCACCAGCTAGCTCGGAACGGCACTCTTGGGCGTGAGACAGGAGGTCTTGGACAGCCGCTTGAGCTTTGCCTTCCACGATTGATCTCCTGTGAGCCCGCCCTTGCCTCGTCATGACGCCAAGGGGCTCCGATGGTTGCATCTGATTTGGATTTGCGTCATTGGGACATGCCGGGTCCTGACACTCCCCCACGTTCTGGCCAAGTTCGTCCTTATTCATAGTCTCAACTCACCAACGTGTGAGAATAATGTTTTTCACTGATACTGCGGGCACGGCTAGGGCCCGGATTAACCATGCAAACACACCACGAATCGAGGAATACAGTATATTTAAATGATTATCGTAATGCAACGTGAAAAACAGTTCGACTCTTTTGGCTGGACTCTAAATTGCCTTATCGCGCCCCCGCATATCCGCAATGGCAGCACCGATGGACGCCACAGAACAAAAATGTCATAAAGTAGCAACGCCATCTAGCGGATGGATTTGCGCCTTCACACAATGAAATTAACCAATACTTACTATCGTTGTCCTGGTTCATCATGCAAAATAAGAGGTTCCGCGATCTGTTTTGTTTCATACCGATTCGATTTAGGATGCTCTCAGGAGTACATCTTGGGACATCGGCCATTTTTTTGCATTCATGGGCCAAGGCAAGAAGAGCCTGGACTTTTTATTACATTTTTGTCAAGCCACCACGTGTTTGTCCCTTAGGTTATGAAACTTTAAATTATAATTGTGTAAACCCTAAGGCTTTGTTGATTTGGGCTATAACACTTATCTTTACTTAAGGATTGGTACTTCGTCCTCATACACACACTGATCATTTTGATAAATTTGTTTATTTGTGTTAGCCAACCCAAAATCTATTTGTGTGCCAAAAGTCTGGTAACAAACACAATTTTGGCTAAATTTCCTTTGAATTGAGAAGCAATTAGAATAAATCATTTTGTTTGCTTAATGTAAAGTAAACATTCCAATAGAAATCACTTTGTGGCTACAGCGGATCAATTTCTTGGGATGGGAAAGGGATCCAATGTACGAACATTGTTGACACCGCAAAATGTAGATCCCTTGCGAGATTTATTTTTTGCTGTTCTTCCCTTTTGGTCATTTCTTAGTGAAATAATGCTAGGAAAATTCTAAAATGCTAAACAAAATTTCACAATGCTTCGACCAAGGAAATAACACTAGTTTAATGCTAAAAACCAGACCAATGCTAAAAGAGATTCCAATGCTAGCGGCCTTGAAATAATGCTAATTTTCAAATTTAGCATTAAGAAATGCTACCTGGCCAGCCTGTTGTGAAGCAACTTCCATCACTGACACTGGTGCCAGCAAACAACTGAACCTGTCAGAGCTTGCCTAATTGCCTATATGTCCCCAGCGTCGTCTCATGAGAGAGACGAGGAGCTGATCATTAGGGCCGGCCAAAACTTTCATGATTTTTTGGTAAAGGGTTATGATGTGGATGGTTAATTTTGGATGAATTGACTTACTATTTCGTTCATGAAACTGGAAAAACTTAGTTTTCCCAACAAAATTGTTCTGCAATGCACTTGCTACGCTCTGACATTAGTGGTTTTTCTTTTAATGAACAGAGATTACCTTTTTCACGAAATATTAAAGATATGGTAAATACTGATCAGTCTAGTAGGCAAGATCTACTTAATAGGGAGAGGAGGGTTAAATCCCAATGCTGAAAGATATCATGATATAATTTTTCTTTTCATCTAGGTGTTGCTTGATCAGTGTTGGCAAATGGGTTCATCCCAGGGCGATTTTGGGGAGGTTTTAATGGGCAAGTGGGACGGTTTTTTTGCTTGATGGGTTTAATTGGGCTCTTAATTGGACGGAATTTATTGATTTTTAATCAAATGTCAAAGCTAGACCTTTCTATTTCTTTTCTTATTTCACCAAAGACAACCAAACTGTCACTAAAAACTACTCCATTACCATTATGTTTTAAAAAAAGGAACGCCATACCAATGGAGGTTTTTTGGAGGGGGGAATGAGACAAACTTGTCTCATTTCAGCATCAAAGAGGCAAAATGTTCAACAACAGAAGTAAAAAGTTTTTGTTAGCTGTCGCACTGAATTTGGACCAGTTTATTAGTCAAAGAACTGCAGCAAATAAGTCACTGCAACTGGACACCCAATTTTCAAAAAACCCGTGCAGGAAACCCAAAATTTACCTTTAGATCATCAAGGATTGAACACCACAAAGGAAGACTTTTAGTTTCCTACCATTTATTCCATGAAATCAAGACATTGCTCCTCCAGTTTCAATATCAATCAATTTAGAGGCAAAGAAAGAGAAGGCAATTGGAAGATAAGGGGAAAAATGAGAAGCATTTGCTATGAAAAAAAAGTTTGCTATTGTAAACAGCCGCCCATGGGCGAATTTTGGGCTATTTTATCCAATGGGCGGGTTTTAGCCAAACCTGTGCTTGATAGGGAAGACAAAAACAGCCTTTACACCCCACAGAACGTGTTGGTGCGTATATTTTTGGCAAGTTTATTTGCGAAATTTTGTAAAAATTCTGTTGATTTTTTATGCAAATTAGCTGTCAAAAAAGACAATATCTATCTGCAAATTTTGGCCGGCTCTACTGATCATTAGATGCCGACAAAACCAGTTGTTCCTTTGTCGAGGAGAAATTCGAGAGGTTTGAACTATACTAGTGATGGGATCAAATAAATTTTCAAAATCAAGGTTGCCGAAAAACATGGAAAGTGAAGTACCGACAAATTACTTCGCCACGTAAAATGTTAAGTCTTTGAAAAAAGCAACCCTGGTTGGACGAAAGAAAAATCAGGGTTATTTTTTGTGGCTAACTAACAGGTTTTCGACATTCCACCAGCCACGCCATATGGTATTGAGAATGTAAATTGGCAGCCCTAGTTGCAACCTCCCATGATTATTAATTTGGTCCCCATCAGTAGTTTGCACTAACTATTTCTCACATCTGAACGGTCGAACTCCTTCAGTTTCTGATCGACATGATAACATAATTTGTCGAAATCTACTAGTGCTGGCACGATGGTACCGGATTTGAAATGAAATGTGATGAAATGGGACCCATAACATCTTAATCTACAAGCTCTAAGGGTTCTGAATGTATGCACAAAGGATAGGTCATGGACCATTTAAGAAAGAAATTGTAGATTTAAGGTTTACAAGCGAAATTTGAATTTGAATTTGAATTTTGATTTTTTGACTTTTTACCGTACTCGAGTCCGGCATAGGACTCCAGTCTTTTTCTGGAGAGGGGACTCTAAAGAATGCTCCAGTGTCCTTGACTAGAGACATCTCGAGTGAAAAGCCTCGTCTTGCGAAATTCTAAGAAAAAACTTAATTATTTCATTCTTTTTTTCTTTACGTGTTGGACTCGAGTCCTTTCTAAAAGACTTCAGTGCTGCCAATTTCTCCAAAATCGAATAAAATACTCGAGTGTACTCGGACTCGACTCCGGACTCGTCCTAGCAATAGAGTATACTGATCATACAAGAACCTAGCGTTTACCTCGAGAAAGTAAAGATCTGATTAGTCGAAATCACCTTTCTCTTCACTCGAAATTCACTAATTTGAAGCCTGCTTTTTTCATCTTTAAACCAGTTGAATAATTTTTGTAGAACTGCAAGCAATTTTACTCCAGTTTTTGTTGTAATGTACGAACCCGCGTCACTTTTCTTTCTAATGGCTTGTGCAAATACAAAGACAATACCAAATTTCAACTGGCTTTTTCGTGTTAATGAAAGCCCCAACCATGCTAGAGTATGTTATGGGGGTTCCTTCAACTCATATTTGATTGATCTTGCAAGAAATTTGTGAATTAGTTGAGATATACATAATATGTAATCGAAAACGCGCAACTGAACGCCCCAACAGCATCAACGATGGCAAATATCGACTTTGAAAGAATTGCTGCCATTTTCGGCCGTGTCATGGAAAAATTGCAGAAAGTGGCAAAAACATAGTAGAAAGTGACAAAAATTGATGGAGGGTGAAAATGGCCTCCGGCGGACCAAATGCTCGACTTAAATAAAAAACAGTGGTCAATGGTAAAAAAAAACAATGGCAAGGTATTTGCTAACTAATGTGCACAAGTAAAAAAGTTTGAATCTAACTTAAATTCGAGCAGTTCTATAGATATTGTAATACATAAGGTGCATATTTTTTGATAGTTGCAAAAGTATAATCCATATGCTATGGATAAGAGCCAAAACGAATGCACATCTGGTCATTCACATCGGAATGATATTTGAATCTGTCGGACATGCAATCTCCATGGCCATCAGAGGTCATTTTGACTAAAAATAAATTTGGCTCATAGAAACCCTGTTCATGATCGATTGTTAAGCCAAAACTTGAACTGAATATCAGATACAGGCTGGCCAGGTAGCATTTTTCGAAACCAATTTTTTTAGATTAGAATTATTTCAGGGCCACTAGAATTGAAATATTTTTTATTAGCATCGTTCTAGTTTTTAGCATTAAGCTAGCATTATTCACTGAAAAATTGCCCAAAAGGGAAGAAAAGCAAAAAAAAATATCACAAGGGAACTAACCTTGGCAGTGTTAACAATGTTCTTTCATTGGATCCATTTGTCATTCCATGAAATTGATACACTGCATCCACAAAGTGATTTCCATTGGAATGTTTACGTTACATTAAGCAAGGACACTCGAGCTTCTTGAAAATATGTTGTGTACATCTTGAAGTGGTGCTGGCGATTCCATTTCCAGTAGCGGCATGGAAATACCACCCGCCCCTTCAGTAATTTAAAAACGATTGCCACTTTTGGGTTAACTTATTAGCAATTTTTGTTTTAATCCCTACTTTTTATGCCATTTTTGGAGGTACTTGACATTTTGACTACGCTTAGTCATCATTTTTTGGGACGTAAAAGACCTCTTTCACTTAACAGAAACTTGCATGCACCTCTGATGATAACACTCAATCATTTCAGCCCAACAAAGACCGTTTCGAATGACCTTTTTATCAGATGAAGACGAGGTGACGGAATCCGATCCACCCCCTGTTAACTCAGCTCAAGAAAACGAACTGAATCGAATTCCCGGTGGCATTGTGGGATTTAATCTCCGATGGACATTGCAAACGTGTCCTTGATTTTCTTTGAGCCAAAATGAATAGAACGAGGAAAGAGCCCAACTATGATCAATTACCAGGGTGTATAAAATCATTTAGTTATATTTATTTTTTATCTTGACATTGCAAAGAACAATATTTTTGTCGAAATACATTAACACACATTTCGAATTAAATTCTTCTGTAAGAGGTCCTATATGTAAAGACAGGTTTACGTGGTGACAAATCAGGATATGCAATTTGTAGGTGTCGAAAAGATTAGGGTTTAATTATCTTGAACGCATTTCCCCTACATCTGGGCAAAATGTTGTGACAAATCACAAACTTGCTTGTGATATTTATTTGGTTGAGACAAGAACGACGTCAACACTGGACAGAGACGGTAGGGTGGGGGAAACGTAACTTTTATCCAGATGAACCAAACGCACTTCCATTCTCAACAGTTCGACTCTTGTTGGCCACGAAAGCGCTCACCCATTTTGTTCACATCAAACGTTTGTGTCGAAAGCAACACGTTCTTGAAACTCAGTACGACGTGGACACAAACTCGTTGGCTTAACAGCACGTTGGAAAGATCTTACGCCACGTGCCAATTCGACCTAACCATAGGACTTACCATTTAAAGATGGTTATTCGCTTTCAGATGTTGATCATTAATTGAAAAGCTGCCAATCAAATCAAGCTCGGGGATTGGCGGAATTTCTAACGTGGTCTTGAAGGATTTTAAGAGTAATTGCTGATCATCTTGCCCAACTCGGCAATATTTCTTTAATCATTGGCTACATTCCGCAAAGTTGGAAACATGGAAAGGTCATTCTCCTCTATAAAGGAGATAATCGCCAAGATATGTCAAATTACAGACCGATTTGCATTGTTTCAACGACCTCTAAAATTCTAGAGAGAGTAGTGTACAGTACAATCAGATTTTCACGCCTTTTAACAAACATCACATGACCACAAACCACACCGGCTTTCGGCCCAATCACTCGACCTCGCATGCCTTACACCATTTTTTGAGACAAATCTTTGAAAATCGCGATTAACTGTATATTGTCATTGGTGATTTTTATTGATCTGAAGAAAGCGTTTAACACTATAGACCACGAAATTTTACTTGCAAACATTAGTCACTACGGGTTCATCTACAATATTCTATCTTGCCTGCTCAACTACTTGACGGAACGGGAACAGTTTGTCGAAATGGACAGCCATGTTTCTTGTTTTGTTCCAGTCACCAGTGGGGTTCCTCAGGGAGGTATACTAGGTCCACTGTAATTTCTCATAAATATTAACGACCTCTGTGCGGTCACATTGTTTAAAACCACAATGTTTGCCGACGATATAGCCCAACATATTTCGGTAACGACCTTCAGGAAATGGAGGAGGAGTGCAATCATTGGCTTTGAAGTTTAGCGGAATGGTTTGAATGTAATAGGCTGGAATTAAATCTGAGAAAAACGAAGCTGATGTTGCTGAACACTTCAAGCAGAGATGTCAAACACGATTTTGGGCTTCGGCAAAACGGTCATAAAATCGAGGAGATTGGGAGAGGGTGCAAAGAAGAGTTTATAAAAAATCCTTAGGGAGGTAATTGACAATAAGATATCATGGAGGGGTCATATTTTGGAATTATCTAAAGTCGGAAAACGCTTTGCCACCGCATATTCGAGTAGTGTTTTATAATGCTCTCATCAAGAGTAAACTTGAGTATTTTAGCCAAGGTATAGCAATAAATAAATTACTGATATTTCGGAAGAGGGCTTTGAGATGGATAGTTATGGCAAAGAGAACAGCTCATATGAGTGCACTTTCCAAAGCTTAATGTCCTCAAGTTACTGACATGAGCATAGCCCAGCGTTTAAGCGATGTGTTTCGATGCCAGAAGGACGTCATTCCCAAGAGTGGGAGCAATTTCAACTGTAAGAAGCAGAGGGGAGGGTTTTTTTACATATCCTTGCCATTAGCTCGACAAGCCTGGCAACAAAAACTGC
>NC_081441.1:151168-154382 GCF_007210705.1 Tigriopus californicus | reverse complement strand
ACATCGTATCAAAAGTGACCTACAAATGACACTGAGGCAGTGGACTGGGTAGGTGAGAAATGATAAAATTAGGTCTTATTCGACGACATATATATATACAATTAAACACTGCTTTATTTGCCAATGACCCGGGTGCCTTTACGGAAGTTGGATTACTTTCTACGGATAAACTTTGCCCCTGTTGAGGCCACTTCATAGGACTAAAACTGGTCGACTGATCCCCAACTTGGAATACCCTTCGGGGTCTATAACTGAGTCTACTGGTGTAAAGGGAAATGCATTTCATTGATTGGGATTGGAATTACTCATTTTCCCTCACTACCGTCGCTTTCCAATGGTGGCGTCGTCCTCGGTTGAGCGCAACATATCGTACGTGTCTCTTCCTTTTGTCTGATCGTGTGGACAGTGGAAGATTCCCATTTCAATGTGCCAAGGAGGTTCCTTGCGCACGAAACTTCACTATTCCGCGCAATATTTTACTATTGTGCACCCACCATAACTTAGGTTTTGTTTCTGTTGAACAAACTGATTTGAAAATCAATTCGCTTTTTTAGAATATGCCCTCATCAGGCGTGTCTTTCACATAATTGAACAGCCCAGGCTTTGTCTATCCAGTGATTGATGTGCACAATGGTTAAAATACCCTTTAAAGTTTTGACGGAAATTCCCAAACTCACATTTGCATTTTTCTACCTCAGAAACTCATATGGAACAACTTAGATTTTATTGCTTTGTGGAATTCTAGCCCACGTAAAAAAAAATAAACATACCTAAAGACATTATGAAAACTAAATTTTTCAAAAATCTACTCAATGTAAATTGGGAGCACAGTTAGTTAGCCCTTGAGTATAATTTATGATATCATTTATTTCAGCGCTGATTAGAAAAATAATCTTTCATTTCTGAGATATTGAAAATCGATATCAGTTCTTTGGTAAAATTGAATTAAAATATAACAGGGGCATTTTCGGGCTTAAAACGATGAAATGTGGACCGCTAAATCCCCGTAACTAATTAGCGTTGAAATAAATGATATCATAAATTATATTCAAGAGCTAACTAAGTTTGCTCCCAATTTTCATTGAGTAGGTTTTGGAAGATTTTAATCTTTATAATGTCTTTAGGTTTGTGAGTTTTTTATCAGGGCTAGAATTCCATAAAGCAATAAAGTCAAAATTGTTCCCTATGACTTTTTGAGGTAGAATAATGACAAGATGTGCTTGGGAATTTCCCTGGAAACTTGATAGGGCTTTAAGAACACCGTGTGTGGTGAACCAGTTGAGTTTGGTCTCTAGCAAACATATGCATGGTCCCTTTTCTCAATCGGAGAACATTTGAAAACTTTTCTTTCGTTGTTTTCTATTCAACGGAGATTAATCTAGATACTTACGTTAAACAGAGTTTCTCCTTCGCTTCGTCAATATGGCGCATTTGCTTACAATTCATTTGTGGTATATCTTATACAGGTATATTGTCCACTGCCACACCTATCATTTGCATATTCTATGGAGTGCAGGCCAAGATTTCGCAAATAGTCAATGTTGTAGAACTTTAACAATGCCTGTAATTGCGAGCATGCTTAATTGAAGATTGTGTTCCCAAACAAGGTTAGAACTGACGATTCCATTTGGTGGTCAGTCTATTTTCTATTAATGATACGTTTATTGCGACTCTTGATCATGTCATTTGTTTGAAATACGTAAAAGTGTTTGCTTAACAATGAGAATTGAAATGAAGTGAAAACAGAAGCTAAAATCGTGATATCACAGATAAGTTGATTAAATTTGATCCACCTGAAAGAAATGAAAAGGTGTGGAGCAGTCCGTACAGAACAATTTGGCAATCGTAAGTGATGCAGATCTTGGTTATTGCAGAGTAGGTGGTAACTCGTAGTCCATATTGAACAGGTCCATTGTCAGCTCCCGACGTCGATGGCATTTGACTGGAAGACGGTGGAAGGTGCATGACCTCCAATACCCAGAAGGGATGGCCGGCCAAAGATCATAAGGTGTTAACAGGTCTTTGACCGAGGAGGACAACTTGTGTCCGGATATCACTTCCGGAAAGTTTAGGTTGCCAACACTGTTGGCCCGACAGCCCAATGGCGAGGGGCTCTGTTTCTCATATGAAACTAAATATGAATTTTCTCAAGTGCAACTCTACATCTAGTTAATTATGAACCCAAAGTGTGTTTTTTGGAAGGTTTTTTCTTCTTGGAAACAATTGTGAATGTCAAGCCTCTGTCCCAGCTTAAATTTCAGGAGTCGGAGAGTAGTTCAAGAATGGAAGGGTGGTAACCCTTTCAGTAAAAAAAATTGAGGGAAATGTGCGAATACTGAATGACATGACGACTAGTGAGTGCCCTGTATTAGAAGAGTACCACTAAACACATCTTAGTAAATGTTTTTCCCTCAAGGGTTAGTTATAAGGCTGAAGTTACTCTTCTGGCATCATTAAATGCAATTACAGCAACAGGAGACTCAAATTAATCCCTTTTCTATTAAACTAAAAATGGTTCGTGAAGTGTTGTTTGAAACATTCAAATTGTAGAGTGTCTGAAGGGTGATTAACGCCATATAAAACTCTTCGAAACGTAACTTTTTGTCAAAGTGCATTTGGTTTGGATCTGGGACCCATATGAATGCATTGCTTTGGAACGGGATTGAAGGTTCAATATTCCATCTCATTGAGGCCTGAACTCTGTGTCGTACTCTTTTAATACAGGGAACTACTAACGGCAATGTTCAAAGAAGGTTCAGTGAT
This sequence comes from Tigriopus californicus, assembly GCF_007210705.1. Classification (NCBI taxonomy): domain Eukaryota; kingdom Metazoa; phylum Arthropoda; class Copepoda; order Harpacticoida; family Harpacticidae; genus Tigriopus; species Tigriopus californicus. The sequence continues at coordinate 151,619 of NC_081441.1, read as the reverse complement.
AATTTTTCATGACTACCGGGAGGGGGGTTATGTGATTTTTTTTCGGTCTCTACCGAAGATAAGTCCATCCACTTCAAAGCTGCCGGAAGGCATATTTTCATGCCAGAATTAGGGACTACTGGGATCTAAGAAAAATTCGGACGGTATGTGGTATATTCTGGGAATTGTATTCACATCTTTATGATAATGGGAGTGATTTCATCCCTTTGTATTGGTTGTTGACTTGGGCATCGCTTTAATCAGCCTTATCATCTACTTAGATGTGCTGAGCTCTTCCTTGAATTCCCTGGAGATCTGCGTAGAACGCTTCGGATTTCTTAAATTTGTCCAAGAGGCATCCTAGAAACTTTTTGAAATTATCTCTACCAGCATAAAGGTCTCATGTGATTTGAATTGCATTTTGGTTGTCTCCTTCGTGCCAAATGCAAGGGATCCTCCTTATTTTGATTGC
>NC_081441.1:117415-151117 GCF_007210705.1 Tigriopus californicus | reverse complement strand
TTCTAAAAACCTTGCCACCAACATCAACAACAATGTTCATCAGAGTAGAAAGCGTGGAGGGGATTCCGTCCCATCTTCAAAAGCTAGAAAAATTAGTAAACTGTCAGGACATCAGAAATAAGTCATGTAATATATGATATATTAAAGAGCATCGAAACATTTTTAAATTACTCAAGAAGTGCGTACAAAAGCAATATAGTACATTTCATTGTTGGCCTTAGTTGGCGGTGCTCAATTTAGCGTGGCGTTTCCTTGATAGAGAGTCCCTGTGTTATTGTACATGTACTTGGTCCTAAGCTCACTGTAGCTCAGTACCCACCCATTTCCCCTTACCATGTCCTTTTGCTTCCATAGATGGGACAATATTTTTGAGGATATAGGCCTTGGCTTTGACTTTGAGGACACCAATCTCGTTAGAGCGTTAATATCATACACTTTTAGTATATCTTAGGACAGGGGCAACGTCTCTTTGTCAAGGGCTTTCCACGTGTTGAACCTGTTGAGTTTTTGCAAATCTTCATGAAATTGTTCCAGATTGATTTTTCCCTAATTTCTCCTCCACATCATGTTCCCTAATTCTTTGGGATCTCCATTTCTTGCGGACTTCTTTATTACTACTAGGAATGGAATTCCCAGAAATCTAAAACGAAAAACTAATTCTTTTTGTTCTTTTTTTTATTCAGACTTTATCTGGTCGAACAACCCATTAGAATTGGTGGATCTCGCCAGCCCTCAAATATTGACTCCTTTAAGTAGCAGCTAAATGATGAAATAATCACAAATTTTGGGAGGTTCCTAGGGCACTTAACAAACGAGTAGAGGTACTAAAAACCCAATATACAAAGCACAATATTAGACAAAATCCGTTTCTAAGAGTCAAAAAGTGTTTTTGTCGGATTAGAAAGTTCTTAAAGAGGAAAAATAAGTCCTAAATGGTTTTTTTTCAGCTAAAAAGTTATTTTTGAGAATGCTAATTAGTAATAATGTGACAGTTCATTAAAATACGATGCTAAATGAATCAATCCTTTTGTGGATAGATGAAGCGGAACTCTAATTTAATCCCTTAACAAGGAACTATGAAGCCTCAAAAGAGCAGGTAACTTCCCAAAATTTGACGGTGACGTCATCTTACTTTCCTGCTTCAATGTCCCAGGGTAGATCAGGAATTTTGATCAAGAAAGGTCCAAATCTAACTTAAAACCTGTGCAAGATCGACTCCTACATATTCTCTACGAATATTTGAGGAGAGCGAATGAAATAATGAAGGAGCCCGAGAAAGAAAAGAGGTGGGTTTCCGTTGTTCTAACGAAGTGGGATCTCAAGGGCTTGAGGGTGTCCTTAAAACGCACATTAAGCTTCTGTAGTCGTTACAATTAACTGTAAAACCTTGGTTGGGACAAAGCTCATGAATGCTTTTGAAAATGTACAGTATCAAGTATCTTTCGATCGTTCTTTCAACATTGCACAATTGCAACCTTTCTAGATCTGTCATACCTTTGATGTTCCTGGTAAAACATCTTTGGATCTGCTCGACCTTTTGCAAGCCAATTTTGATATTTCAATCAGAAGGGCAGCATGGTCATTGAATGCATGTGAAAATTTACTTAAATGCTACTTGTTCCTCTGTGGGTCACCCAGTCAGTACAATATGTTTTTTTCTTTCCTGGGCTCCATGTTGGTCCAAGTGATCGCAGATGATTTATCCAATTTCTTGTAGCCTATTTTTGGTGTCTCGTGCCAAATGGTGGATATAGTAGTGATTTAATTTCTTGATAAGTTCTAGTCTCGACGACTAGAACATTATCTAAAAGGTTTTGGAGATCTTTTTCTTGCCAGTTGTCCCACTCTCTGTAAACATTGCAATTTTTGACGACTTTTTCATTGTAACGCTCTCACTGGCTTGAGCCACATTTGTTGGCTAACGTTGCTGCAAACTTTGCGATTGCATAGCTTTCAAATTTGGGTAGCAGAAGTGTGCATTATTTTCATGTATTTTTGAGCAACGATTGCGAGTGAAATTTGTTTCCCAATGATTCCTTACGCAACTAATCGATTGTAACACTTGATACATCTGGCAATTGGCGTTTTCAGAGATTATTTTGCTCCCAGAGGAGTTCTTGTCATTTTTGGCGGAATGAAGAGACACTTTATGGCGAAGTTTATGCATGAGTTTGAACAAAATGCGGCTCAATATTGTTATTAATTCTTGTAGTCGTCTCTATCTTGTGTGCCTTCTCAAATCACCTCACTTGACGAGAAGCTTGGATGCTCTTGTTATCATCTTCTTACTTACTGTAAAGGTAGATTCCCCAAATTCGCCAAATATTCCTGATCATATTTGTTGTCAAATCAATAATTTCTTTGAGGCTACCTGTCTTTGTCAATCATTACTTTCTATTTCCAGTGTTTCTCCTATGCCCATAAATTTGTACCTATGATGCAAAAAGTATGAAAGTGCTTACTATAGATCAAAATAAATATGTAAATGGTACTTACTTAGTTTGATCCCTGTTATCCATTGGCTAAACTCACTTTGACCAGGTACCCATTATCTTTACACAGATTGCTCTCTAAGTACGCAAAGTAACCCTTTTGCATTGGGCTGAAAAAAATCTGCGTGAAATGCAAAAACATAACGATGGGAATATTCCTCTTTGATGATTACCCTGGAGTAATAAATTGCTAGTTATAAGAACAAATGGGCTTTAATTTCTCACATGATCATGTGCGGGTTTCTTGAACTTACTTTGTTAGACCAGTGCTTAATCTATTGCTAATTGCGAATAAGTTAAAAGCCTTAAAGTGTTTCTTCAAAAAATTCGGTTTTCTTCATTACCCAGAAAATAACATTCCTTAATGTTGGAGCCTTTTAATACATTTTTTATCTTAAAACACCAAGACCTTGATTTGCCGAACAAAAGATTAAAGCCAGGACAGAAATGAATCTGCGAGTTGGTTAGATTCTAGAGCAAATTTGTTCTTCGCTGTTTCTTATGACACCACTTACTTCAGATTTTGCAAAGACCTATTTCAAAGCTTGCAATTACACTCTGACACATAAATTCGTTCTCATTGTCATTGGCACTCATGGCAACGTTAAAAATGTGTTTGGTGGCTGTTTCATCGTGACCTTTCACAGGTTCTGCAATGTTCCAGAACTTGAGAAAGACGAATGAAAAGCAGTTGTTGTATGTTAAAGTCGAATGAGCATATTTTCAATAACCAAGGATATCCTTCAACGGTGCCGTCTATACGGATATTAAGAAGTTCATCAGAGCTGGAGTTAAGACACATTGATGCAACCAAATATCAATGGTGGTCAGATAGCAGAAGCGAATCAGTCAAATAAGCATTGCCTTAATTAAATGGTGGAACCCTGTTGAACCCGTGCACTGCATCCACCCTAGCAAACCAAAGTTAATCTGGACGTAATTTCTTGATGGGATCAGGGGTAAAAAAGAATGGATGAGCGGGCGGGTGCATTCTACACGTGCTTCCAAATGATCGGTCTTGCATAATTATAATTGATATTCAAGGAGACATATTTTATCATAAGCGATGATACTTGCGCCATGTTTCTCATGTCATCACTGAACCTGATCCCGTTCGAGGTGTTATTCGTATTCAAAACATACAATCACAACCTTTTTGACAAGGAACAAGTCGTCGAAGACAGGTATAATTTTATCATGAAATTAAATTCCCGATTGCTCCATGGAAAATTTGAGCTCAATCTGTCTAAGTGTATCTTTTTTCTCCTTGTTTCCATAACGTATGTTCCTGGGGAGGGGATATTATATCATAGGACCCCCCCCGTTTCCTGATTCTCAAGCTTTACGAGTAAAACATATGTATATACAACAATAACTCGTTATCGAGAAAACAACAATGGATTTGCATTTTTCCCTTTCAAGAATCATTTCACGTTTACGGGCTTAGTTGGAGTCATGAGTTAAAAAAGGATTCAGATTTAATTTGTACCAATCCCCATATCTTATCATTGATGCTAGTGTCTATTTGAAAGACAGACATTTCAACTTGCATATTAAGCAAGTCTTTGTAAATCTACTCTATTTGGATTAATGATTTGAAACCGACCGGAACGATTTTCTATCTCAGGGTGCACAAGAAGGTCCTTTTGTTTTATGATAATAGCTTCAATGAACTGGTAGATGCAGTTTTGCCAGATTTACGTACCCATGTGAATAGGGCTTCGAAATTTAATTGACCAAGTTGATTCTCCTCTGGGATTTTTTTGTCAATTCAACATCTTGACAATATGATTCGTCGTTGAGGTGGGGAAAAAGCAAACCAAGAGCGTGGGCCAACCATAGTTTTCCGCGATTTTTTGTCAAAAATATATAATGCACGCCAGGTTCTCAGGTAATTACTCCTCATTCCCATGAAAAGGCATTTTATATAATGCAAAATGCATGTGGGAGAATGAATAGAAAGAAACTGATTTGCATGTTTGGGCCCTGATGCATAGTGATGTAGCGATATTCATGGTATGAGCACTATTATAATCAGCAGTCTCGATGCATACATTATTTAACCGATTTCCAAATGATACCCTATATGCTTGTAGGTCGATGCCGGATGTCGCTTGAGGCATCACAAAAGTTATCGTTAGGTCTTGGTTAGACTTTGAATTGGCCCCTGGAAGGAACGGCCACAACCCACACAAATTGTTGTAATGTAGAAAACTACATCGATGTAATGATTATCGGGGAAGACTCATGGTCAGTCATGGTCCTATCGGAATAACTACTTATTATGTGATCAGCATTACGATAAAAATTTAAGAAATGATTTTTTTTTTTTCAAGATGTAGTAAAAAAAAAATCTTGGATGATCATAGCTAATTGGGACACTATAATGTCAGTTACCTATTTTGGGCACATTTTGACATTATATTTTTCTAGCTTTAATGAATATTCTAGACATAACACTTAAAACTTTATTTATGGTCTTTCACATCTTCCTTGCTGATGCAATGCCTAAAATTTCCAAGATAAAAAACAAACTCATGGAGCCAATGTTTAATTCTCGGGTCGTTTGATGGATGACCTATTTATCCGACATTAATCTTCGTTTTAAAAGTATTTATAAAGTATAAAGAACGTAGAAAAGTCTGGCTTTCAGTTTCTCTTTTTAATGATGCTTCAATTTTTTAAGGTAATGAGCTTAAACAAGCTTCCTTGAACTCAGATCCATGTGCTATGCAGGTGAAATAATGGTTTTCTGGGTCAAAGTTGAGGGATTAGTGACATTTGAAAAGTTTTGAAACCTTTTCTTGTTGAAACAAAAAGTATGAGCAAAAAATATTTTCCATGTGAAAACTTTAAAATCTGGCGTTTAGTGATGAGATGAATATTGAAGTTTATTCGCTTCTAGTTTTAAGCTAGACTTGGACCGTTTCCTGCAAACGATACCTGACCAGTCCTACGTTCAGGGGTGCCTCAAAGCGGCAGGTACTAATTCGTTAATAGATCAATTTCTTTATAAAACATAACTTGACTTGCTGGGAAATCATTCCCAAGCATCGGTTAAGCAAACCGTAAAAAAAGAAGGCATCAACTAGATCAACCCTGACAAATTGATGCCAAACCCCGCGAAGAACGACGAGAGAGCCTACCATAGCGGTGTGTTCCACATGGCAACAGAATGGAACAAGACAAGCGGAAGATCATGAAGGAGGGGTGCAGTTTTTAGTAAGCAGGCTTCAAAACCATCAACGGTAGGACCATGATAGACCATGAGTCTTCCCTGATAATCATTACATCGAGTTGAATCGAACTTTTCAGTATTTCACCTGCTTAGTATGCTTGCTTGCTGCAAATATCATTGTCTCTCGGTGAGAAACAATGATCGATAGCATGTAGGCGGTTTGTCATCCGATGATAACGTAAAGTGTCACCACATTCAAACGGAGACGACGAGAGGCGATCTACTTTGATATCTCGTGAATGTTTTGGAAATGGTGTTCAACGACCACTGACAATCAAGAACCTCAACGAGATCAACCAGGTGATGGAACATGTTGATATATAAAAGCGAAATTGTCAGTAGGGGTAAACTAGAGATGGGAACAAGGAATCTAAGTGTGCAGATGCAAGTACACGAAGCTCAAATGGTTGTAACAGAGACTAAACTTTTCGAAAGGACAATTTTAGTTGGGCAGGCTGTCGGTCTTTTTAGACTGGCAAACGGGAATCAACAGAATTTTTGGTCAGATAGTGTACCTTTTTAAACCGGGATTCGTGAGCTCTTTCTGGAACAGTTTATCTTTGTTTGTGTCTCGCTATTTCACGGAACTGTGGAATTTTCTTTACTTCCTGATGCATGTTTTGAATTCTTTTCGCTTAATTACGGGGTACTTGCATTCAAAAGTATCATTTAAGACTCCATCTTTTACTGGCACCGTTTCGAAGACTGGTTAAATGCACTAAAGTAATTTTGGGGATTTCCAAAAACGACATGCATCTTGATATTTCAAGATAATTTCTGTTTCATGAAGGATCCACGAGATATCGTGATCAAAGAAAGTAGAAATGCTCTTAGAAGCATTTGAGGAAGAGGTGCCTTTGTTTGAAGAGACACAAAAAACACCAATTGCTAATATGACGACAACTTTGTGTCACCAGATCGTAGTTGTCTTCGCTTCAGACGAGGCCATTTTTTGAAGACCCAAAAGTAGGGTGTACTGTACCAATAAAACCCCTAAGTTATTCACGATCAACGTCATCCCAATTTTTTAACCAAGGTCTCCTGTAGAGTAAAAGCATATGTAATATTATATATGCCACATAAACCAAGTTCCTCAAAGGATACTTGTGTGTGCCAAGAAATCTAATTCGTTCATATTGTCAGCAAGGCGTATGTCCACTCCATACCACTTCTCCCTATCGAAAGCAAATCGTGCCGAACTATGACGCCCGAAATCCCCCAAGAAGTCTAGAGCAACCACCAAAAGTGTCTGGAATAGCCGTCCATGGAATTAGAAATAAGTGTATTGAAAACTTACGACGAGACTGACTGTTTTTGAAATAACAGAAGCAATCTATTCAAACTTTTGTCAAATTTGTTGCTTGATGATTGAATTACCTATAGTTGCCCTTTTTTGAGTGTCAACCATTCATCTTTGAATCAAAAGTAACTTCCGGGTTAAATCATCTTCTTTATTCAGGCTTTCGAGTCAGGGATAGATGAACACAATATAAATGCCCATCATCCATCTTGGCTCAAAGTAGGTATGCAAAGGATAGATTTCGACAGAGATTGTCAGAAATTTTGCGGATTTAGTCACACATTTCAACCTAAACAAGAAAGCTTCAAAGTGAACTAGCTTCCACTGTGGCTAGTAGGTCGTTTTTATTTTCCAACCAACAGGTGCAAGGGAGCCCCTCAATCATATGCAATTAATTAGACCAAAATTGTTTTCCTAAAACATGAAGATTCCTACAATTTAGTCTCCGTCCAATGATTAAATGCACAGGAAGTGTTCTTCTTTGGCTTGTGAGCCACCGATACCAATCTTGCTGGGCTCAATTAATTGCACTTCCAATTAGATAAGTCTTAACCTGAACACTAAACACGTTGCATGGAATCTTGTTGATCCAAAATATGCCAAACAAAGCTCGTGAAAAAAACCTACTCCAGTCTAATCAACATTTGATTTCATAGAGCCCGGATAGCACTGCACTGTACGAGTCAAAGATCCAACAAGTATAACGACGTCAACCAGAAGTCATTGAACCTAATGGGAACAATGCAAATCGTGTGAATGAAAATTACCAAGTGCGTGAACGTCTCGCTTTCATGAAACATATAGGATATGTACATTTGGGATAATTTCGGTGTGCGTGCAAGATTGCGACGTTAAATGCATTGGACATTACATTTCAGAATGTCTCAATGAGGACCGATTTGCAGACGCGGACGAGCGATTGCCAGGAAATTGGTGAGACGGAGACGTATGAAAAATAAATAGTGCACTTACATTGTAGAGGTCTGAAATGGTTTCGCCTATTGACCACTCGCAAAGATCCACTTGTATAGAAGAAGCGTTATGCAAATTGACCCGAACACGCATTGAATCTGATCAGCGTGACAGGGTTTGGTGCAAAAACTGCATCAAACATCCGGGGCCTCAATGCCAATCGTGGTTTCATCTTGAACACGCCACGGGAGAAACCACAATCATGTGTAGACAGTGTTTCAGTGTCATCCAGAGGTTATTGGCCCTCGGGAATGTTAAATACATCTTGTGTAAAACCACACTCGAAATATCCAGGTTAGCTTTTGTGGATAGCGAAACCTGCCATCACATCATCTGATTTTCCGATACACAGTTTCATAGTTAGGCATCAAATTTGTACTCTGCCTGTAGGATGGATTAGAGTCTAGAATTTGCCTTGAGAAAGGTCGGGGGAAGATAATCGAACCGAGGAGATTCGTCATACTTACTTGGACACTGCGCCAGCCACTAATAAATTATCAGCGTCTCCTCTCTTCACACTTTTTACATTCAGTAATGAGATTTGAGCTCACCACATCTAAGGGAAACGGTTCTTGCTTAATTTGCTCTGCTTGGCTACTACGACTTGGCTTTATTATGTAGCTCCCTAGAACATGATGTTGTGATCATTGAAATCTAATGATGAATGAGGAACAAGGCTTAGGCTAGGAACCTGCCAGAAGTATGAATCGATGCCTTACAAAAACTGACTTTAAGCGAATTGTTGATTCCTTGGATACCCGTCAATCCTCATATCTGACAATTTGACACACGACTGAGAGAAGGAAAAAATGAGTATCATAATGTGCATTGGAATTGCATAACTGATTAGTTTGACGTGTTTGCATTTCACTGTCAGAAACTTTATTTCGTGATGGGTCATTAAGGAAATTGAAATTTGCGACTATTTGTCCGAGTTGCAGATTCGATTTGGCTTTCCTTGCATCTAGGTAATCCAAGTAACCCATTTTTGCGAGACTTCCTTACCGCTCCTGGGAATGGGGTTTTCAAGTACATATTGGGTATATTGAGGTTATGGGGTTTGATCACGAATTTTTATCTAAAAATTGTCCAAATCTGACTTAGAGGAGGCCATTGGATCAACATTTACGTATTCCCGTCGAATATTAGAGAGAAGCAAATTAAACATTGAGGGAGCCCGAGAAAGAAGAGAAGTGGACTTCAATGGTCGAACTAGTCGGGATTCTCGAGGGCTTGAAGGTGCTCTCAAAACGCACATTAAGCCTCTGCGGTCACTAGAATTGACCCTAAATCCTGGTTTGGGACAAAGCTCATGGGTGCTTTTGAAGACGTACAGTATCAGATACCTTTCGTACCTTCTCTGAACATTGTACAGTCCCAACCTTTCTGACCTCTCCCAATACGAGAGCGTTTGTTTGTTTTGACGCCACTTAAACAAGCCGGTTTTGATCAATGCCTTAGAAATTGTGGTAGGCTGTTTCACTTATGTAGATGTCTCGCCAATAGTCATGGCAGAATCTCCTGCTCTGACGACGGATTCATGGAGCAGAGAAGTTGAAAGCGGAACTTTTAATCTTAATCTCTATTAACCGAACGTGTCTTTCTCTCTCATGAGCAGAGTTCCTGGTGGCCAAGAAGGGAATGCAAACAGATTTCTCGTTCATCTGACTATGAATAAGTAAATGAATAAAAATGTTTGATTTAACTTAATTTGGAGTTATTTACCTAAGTGGCTTTCAAGATATGTTTTCGTGAGCTCCTTGCTTCCAGTGTTAAGAATTTAGTGTGCCATTGAAAAGGAGTCGGATGTGTTGAACGTATAAGAACTCGAAATCCTCCAATCATGAAACTTGCCACTCCATTCATTAGTTCCCTATCATCGTCACAAACACCAAAGCCGAACGCCAAATGAGAATTTCTAGAACATGTGTTTATTACTCTTGACATTGCAAAGATTAACAAAAAAAAGGCTTTCAATTGAGCGATGCTTTGATCTCCTAACATGGAAGTTGCTTGTAATCCAGACTGAATCCCGAAAACATGTTGTCGCGACCCACGACGTTGGGCAGCGTCCTCACATTCACCACGAAAGGCAGATTCCTTTCAGCTGAAAGCATGAACAAACCACGATCATTGACTGCAACTGGACATATCACAAATTGGTCAATTCCACTCTATCATACGTACTCTCAACAGTAGCAAAAAAGTATCCTGTTGCAAGATTTTTTTGTGTTTTGTAAGCATTTGGTTATGAATCCTGATTAAACTGCATATACCCATTTAGGTATCGAAGGAACTTACACTCTAGAGTTGAGGGCACACTCGTTCCGGGAGCCGATCCAAAGACGGTATTGCATCTCATTGATGGTACCAATGTGACTGGAAAAGATCAAGAACAGTGAATTCAACCAACTCAGACACCTCAATCTTCCACGTTTGTTAGCCTTTTGCAGATGAATAGAACGCCACGTCCCTTTGGCCCAGTTCACAGAGCAAAAAGCCAATAGTGTCAAATGAAGAAATGAATCAAATCCGAACTAGCAACTCACCAACATCTTGACTGGCAGTAATGGCGGCGACCACCACATCAATTGCTCGGCTCGGAATGGTCACGTGGTTTTTGGACATGCAATTATCCTAGAATATAATATTTCAGCTTGACATCTCCTCCGGGTTGCCTTCAAGTCAATGTCCATAGGTTGAAAAATCTCAAATGTTTCCAGGGCTCACCGTGACCGTATCGGACGTACTCAGTACCTGCTCACCTGAACTTGATCTGGATTGCCGGCATCCAAATCAAACGGATCCGGCGTAGCGATGTCCGTTTCCTTGAATTGGACCGAGCAAAACCCTGGAGAGATCGTTGGTCAAAAGTGGCTGATTTTTTAAAAAATATATATACGTATACGAGTTGCTACCTCTCTCTTGACGAATGCAATTCCCATAGACTTGGTCGGCCAAGATCTGTCCACCCTGGAAATTGTAGGAGGTGATCGTTCCCGTACGTCCCGTGAAGTATTGAGTGCATCCACTTGGAGCCCTGGAAAAGTCATTGGCAATCATGAAACGATTCAAATAATCTAAGAGAGCAGAGAACGGACACAAATATGGATATCAGTATGAGTTTTATTGGTATGGTCGACCTTTGTTTTGAAAAAGAGTGACTGAAGGCAATGGTTGGGATTTGCATCTGAGAGTGGTGTTTTTGCTCTATGTTGTGGTACGACAAAGCAAGAAAAGAAACTAAAGGAAGGGTCGAGGACTTGACCAAGACATTTCAAATACATTAAGAAGAAAAATTTCTATGAAACATAGAGAAAAAACCATTCGTTGTTTCATTGATTGATCGATGTTTGAACCATTGGAAAATGGAGGGGGATGTTGAGGCCGAGAGTTACCATTTCGGAACCGAATAAACGTATTGCATTCTTCTTCAAATGAGACTGGTCAAGGTCGTTGTAAATGCAAATTTCAAATTTCACCTCAATACGACAAAAAATCAAAATTTTACGGAATCTTTTACGGGAAGATTTTCAAAATTTTAGGCCCTCTTAAAGTGCAAAACATGACAGGGGACAAAATGAATGATACGTCTGGACTCGACTTTGTTAATAATTTTCGTGTCGAGCACAAAATCAATAAAATTTGCTCAAAGAGATATTTACCGATTCTCTGCTCTTTGTGGTTCAGATATTCAGCATATTTGTAAAATCAATTACTAATTGGCAAACTGACAAAAACTCAAAGCCTAAATTCATCACCATCAATCTACGTAGAATTATGAAGGGAACTTTATATCTGATCTAGTGGTACAATCGAGCTAAAAAGTGAAAGACGTTGCGACCTGAGATTAGTCTGATTTATGGAAGACTCGACTCTAAGACCATGGGCTCGAGGCTCGAATCGTACTTGTTCACTGTCTCTACCTTAGCGTCCCCGTCCAAATACTAGTGGTTCATGACTTATTTACCGCTGCCTGCTGCTGCACGAAATGTACGACACCTTGATGTTGTATCGTCGATCCCCCAACACGGATCCTTGAGCAACGTTGATCTGTCCGGCCAAAGCGCCGTCACGACCGCTTTCAAAATACACTAGAAGGAATCATTGATTACTTTAGGTCGAAATGCATTAGTCTAGAAACGTATGCTGGTATTCTAATTGAATGTGCCATGAGTGGTGCCTCAGGTAATGAGTCATTGGTTCACTTACTATGTTGACCGGTGAGTGTTCCACAGACAGGCGGTGGAAAAGCACTCTGGGAACCCGAATGAGGACTCCGTACGGTCAAAGCGTCGCCTGTTCCGCCGCATTCTCCTGAAAAAGGAAGAAAAATACTAGATTATACGTTTTAAATTATCAAACATGATTATACACTTAGAAACACACACACTCGTTCTGATTGGCGTTTAAAACATATTTCAAAGTAGAATTGATTTGCAAAGATTTAAATCAAATCATACATTGGCAAAGGACTTGGAGCAAGTCTAAAAGAAGCTTCGTCTTCGAAAATATACATAGTTCGAGGCTTCCAAAACACTGTTACGTGACAACAACCTTATCTAGAGCGCTAATGAAAAGCAGAACGAATTTAAGTGCCGAGGTGAAATTCTTTCCAATTCACTTTTATGTTTTAAGTACTTAATAACAAAATAACTGAATAATTATTTGACGCCGATCTAGGGTCAAATTTCTGATTGGAAATGTAAGTTCAACCATTGACGGGTCTTTTCAATACATATTTTATTCACTTCATTGTTGTTTGAAAACAATTTCAAAAGTCTTAGTTGGAATGAGAGTTTGGTTTCTCGCCCTTCAATCAAACATTGACAAGGATGAAATAGACGAAATGCTGAAACTGCGTCCCTTGGGGACTGTTGATTGTCAAAGGATTTTGAGTTCGAGTGAAGACTTATGAATTCGGATTGGCCTTGTTTACCACGTAGGAATCTTTAGACGCGCCTGAATTGGGATTTTTTTTTCAAATCACTTAATTTTTAAAGATGCACCAAAAGGGCAAAAATTATGTATTAGTTTTCAAGTAAAATGTTGTGGGTATCCAACGATTGGAAAATTGGAAAATGCTTTGCATTTTGAAGTCTTTGGGCAAACAAAATTATGAACGCTCTTACCCGGCAAAGTTCCAAGTGGAATCATCGTTATCGACCCAAAGTCCAACCTAAAGATGAATTGTGTGGTTAAAACAGCCGTCAAAATTGTGAAATCACGATAGATTTTACCTGATTTGGCAAATATCTGAAAGAAGCACAGAAAAAAATGGTTAACCATACCGAATAGAAAAATCTTAGAAAAGAGCTTTTAAGGTGCAAGTGCAAAATACGTTGATTAGACAACCATTCTTACCCCCGTGTGAGCGGTTGATGTTTATCGAGCAAGTTCTAATGGTGCTCATATCGGCCCCAGGAAAGCCCATATTCTAAGAATTGGCCATCAATCATGAAAACATTTAATTTCAGAAACGGTTTTAATGCTTGTTTTCTTACCCGAACATAGGTGCAATTCTGAAAGAGGGCAGAACTTGTTAAATTTTCATCAATCAATTGATGTATTCATAGCAATGCAATCCCTTACCTTGGTGACAATCCCACTGCAACCAATTACGGCGAAAATGCAACAAACACCAAAACCTTGAAAACCAATATCGGATTGACTGAGCGTGAAGTCAAATACGAAATAAATAACAGACGGAGAAGTTATGATGTTTACCTGCAGCGCAATTGCCATCCATGGTTCCACCTTGACTGGAGCACTCTTGTGCGCTCAAGCATGTTCCACCTGTGATCGAAGATGAAAGTGCTTGACAGGGATCGTTCTACGAAAGACATGGAATACTTTTCATGTTAAAATAATTTGAAAGAAGGAAAATACTCACACGAAATTGAACAATATTGAATAGACTAAACAGTCCTGAAAGCAGAAAATTCTTTTCGATAAAAGGATGCGTTATCGTAGATGGTGTCCTTGATTATAACTTGCTTTTCTCTCTTTGAAATTCCAACGGATATTTGGAGGACTTGTTAGAACGGCTTGATGCTTGATCAATCGTGAACATGAGGCTATAAAGAATGGCGGAGAAAATGACCAAGTGCTTTTCGAAAATCATGGCTGCGACACGTTTGGCAGACCAAATGGTAATATCTTTTCACAACCCAAAGGCTTCACAAAGCTTCCCGTTGAAAACCCCCTAGTCTTGGAATTGATTTCGAAGTTAGTTTTGTCTCCCATATCCTCTCTCAATAAAATTGTCCATCAAAACGGGTCCGTGGATGTGCTTGTTTATCTTGAGCTTACCTTACTACATGGGTGCGCACCTCGTCATTACTCCCCTACCCAGACGATCGTGGACATCAAATAAGGAATATGAAGTGCAATTTTCGTTTTTGAAGAAGGCACTGGCGTCACTCACATTTACCGGCACTAATTTGGCCGGATCTTGCCCGTCGAAATCGTCCGACTGGCGTCACTCACATTTACCGGCACTAATTTGGCCGGATCTTGCCCGTCGAAATCGTCCAAAATTGTCGTGGAGCGAATTAACCCTCAATCCAATTGTAAAGCTCGGACGAGGCTCATCCTTTGTTTGTGCAGCTCACGCTCTTCGAGCGATCATATATCACATTTCAGAACTTGGAAGAAAAACGAGAAATGGCAAACTTATGTTGCACGTATATTGTATATGCATTATGGATCAGTATTATGACTGAGGCATCAACAAACCCAACTACAAACTCCTCCTCGCCCAACAGAAGAGGAAGCAAAGGTAAGATTTGAATTAAGGCGTAGATCAATAGTGTTGCCAAGGCTCACCTTGTCTTACTGAGATATATTTTGCTGTTTTAGTGTTGTCCATTTTTCAGATTGTTCAGTTCAAGGTAATGCTTTTTTTCGGACAAAAGTACGTAGGAAATGGGTTGATAGGAAAACAATTAAACTTGAAATTCTTTAACATGGCCGAGCGAAGCGAGTTTGATCGAAGTCTGGGGACTTTCCCATAGGTTTACGTACAGTCAGTCTCAAGTGGCTTGATCAGATCTTTTCCCAAGGAGTAGTACGTTCATTACTAAGGTTTTACTAGTTGTCTGAGCATTAAAGGATAAAAAGATCTGTTCAATGCTAAATTGAGCTTAGGTCTAATCAGCGAACTTTAATTATAAGAAAGTACCCTATTTTACGTATAAGGAATCTACCTTTAGCTTAAAGGGATCTACTTCTAGTTTTATGGAGCCTACCTTTAGTTTTAAGGAACCTACCTATAGTTTTAAGGAACGACCCTTGACTTTAATGATCGATATGAAGACTGTTTGTATTAATAAAATAAACATGTGTATTTAAATGTGTACAAAAAAAATTCTTAGGGGGTTCAGACGCAGGGTGTTGAAAAAAAAAGGATTTGTTTGATAAGCGAAAAACGTGTTGAAAATATTTTAGATTGTCCTAGTTTACAAGTTGTTCTTTTTAAAATTAAAATCTAGTTTTTCTCCCAACTCGTAACATCCAAGTGTTTTTTTGGTCCAGGAACCAGCTAAAAGCCCTGTTATTTAAAGATCCATAAAATGATCAATTTTAAATAATATCAATTCTTCAAAATTTGTGGTATTTTGCTTTGGTCTGATTTTCACCGCTTTTTACGATAATTGGTCTCCCAACTCAAATTTGAGTCGACAGACCGAGCTAGTGTCTTGAAAATAGATATGGTTTATCAGGAAAACAAGTTAAACAGTTGTCCAAGTCAAATTTGAACGCTGTAAACAGATCAACAACGCCTACAAATATTAGGGGGCAGCAATTTGACAATGAAGGAGCCCGAGAAAGTAGAGAGGTAATTTTTATCGTTCGATCTAACCGGGATTCTCGGGGGCATGAAGGTGCTCTATAAGCGCACATTATACCTCTACCGTCACTGCAATTGACCCTTAAACCTGGGTTGGGACAAAGCTCATGAATGCTTTTGAAAACGTACAGTATGAAGTACCTCTCTTACCCTTCCTGAACACTGAGTACCAGCTTCTTTAGTCTCTCTCAATGGGAGACCTCCCATTCCATCCATGTTCCCAGCGACCCAAGAGTAGATTCGATCTAGGTTCTTTGCAAGGCTATTGCATTATTGGCCTTGCCTACCAGTAGCTAAGCTCCTGTCGTCAACATAGGAAGAAAGACGAAATATTAACCTTTTGAAGCTGGGCGATGAATATTATGAAACGGAGCGGCCCAAAAATGGGACCCTGTGGGACACCTAGCTTAACTTTGCGTATGTCAATAAAGGCGAGATGACACGTTAGTGCGCAAACGCAGCGCCGGGTCCAAATCTCGCTCAAAACCTGCTACTCTTAGTGCTCAAGGGATAGACCTTAGTTTTCTGGCACTATTCTTGAATAATGAAGCAAGGTGTCCATCACTGTCAGCGAAAAACTCATAGAGTGACAAAAACCAAGTCATACGCGTACAAGGGAATACATTAAATGACTGATTTGAAACGAGACTAATATAATCCTTGAAATTGAAAAACATCTTACTGATACTGGTTCATTTGTAATGTTCCAATCTCTATCATTCGTTCACATATTTTGACAAATTTCAAAACTACGCTTTCTTTGGAAGTTAGATTGCTGTGTTGTCATATTTCTACTCTTCAATCTAAAATTTGCGTTCTTTTTCAATCGTTGTTCGAAATGTTGGTTCGTTTCTCAAGCCGGCGGTTGTTATCGTAAAAAAGCAGGACCCAAACTATGAAAACGCATGAAATATATAGTCCGTGATACATCGGCCGTTCCCCATCAAAACCTTATTTGGGAGAGCATTGAAGAATGTTAGTGGACTAAGACTGCTAAACCGAGCTGTCATAAATGGATTGGAACATGGACAACGGTACACTGGACATATTTGACGGCGCCAAATGTACCCCAATAAGATAATATATTATTATAACCGAAAATTTAGAAACCATTGAACTGAACCTCCATAACAGAAATTGAACAGTTCTTAGTCACGCTANTTCACTCGGCCTAAACATTCAAAACTATGGGGACGAACAAGACAAGTTTTACGCTGTAGCTCAAGGATGTTGTATAAAGAAGAATTCTCGTAACCCCTTTGTTTGATGTTTCAAATTCTCACGTCTCACTTATGTGATGTCAGTGGTTACCAAAAGCATTCAAGCACTGCTTGACAGTGAATGAAAGGTGTTTCAACCACTACTAAGCGAAAAAGAGCCTACTACCTATTGCACGATCCTTGAATTCCAATGTCAATAATCTTGAATTATAAACAGTTCAATAAGTGAAAACTGGAGCATAATGGCTGGAAATGGTCAGCAGTAGCCTCTTTGAAAGGATGGAGGATGAAAACCAATCCATGGTCAGGGTGGGCTAAAACTCGCTCGTTGGATAAAAATTACGGGCGGGTTAGTAACAAATCCTTCTCAATTCTTCCCTCTTCCGATTACCTTCCTCTTTCTTTGGCTGTAATTTGATTGATGATGAAACTAGAAGAGCAATATCTTGATTTTATGGACTAAATGTTAGGAAACTCAAAGTCTTCCTCCACGGGTTTTTATACTGCATGTCAAATTCAGTGGCTTACTTCCTGCAGTAATCCAAAATCAGCGGGGCGACTGCCAAAAACGTTTAACTTCTCCTGTTAAACATTCCGCCTCTTTAATTCTGAAATGAGACAAGTTCGTCTCATTCCCCCTCCAAAATACCTGTATTGGTATGGCGTTACTTTTTTCAAAAAGTAATGGTAATGGAGTAGTTTTTTTTATTAACAGTTTAGTTGTCTTTGTCAAAAAATGAAAAGAAACGAAAAGGTCTAGCTTTGAAATTTGATTAAAAACCAATAAAACCCGTCCAATTAAGCCCATCAAGCAAAAAAACCGTCCCACCCGACCATTAAAACCCCCAAAGACCCGCCCTGCGATTAATCCATTTGCCAACCCTGTCCAAGGCAAGGTAAGGCCTAAAACACATTTTAGCCCAGTATCTTAATGAGATTAAAGCCTACCGAGGTATCCGATGACAATTGGAAAGACCTTCAGTTAAATTGAGACCTCCATGATTTGAAGAAAACAACTGAGGAGGAAGGGCTTGGTTACCTGCGTACTTTAGCATTTGCAGATGTGAGTCACCTTTTCATGCTGCCTTAAGCTCCGTTTTCAGCATANGCGTACTTTAGCATTTGCAGATGTGAGTCACCTTTTCATGCTGCCTTAAGCTCCGTTTTCAGCATAGTAAGAATCTGTCCTCTAGTGTGAATCAATTTTCCGTGCATTGAAAAGACGTAACACACCTTTAGTGGGTTTTCATTGCCGTTTAGGTAAAATGCTGTATTCTTGAGCATTTTACTTTGCTCGACGTTGCGAAGGCAAAACACTCACCTAGTGTGGTTTCTCTTTGCGTTTAGGTAATAGAGACCCACGCCATATCATTTACTGGCAGTAAAGCTTCTCAAATACTCGTGTTAACACCTCAGGCCTTCAAAAACCGTGATGCTTTAAAAAAATGCGCTCAGGATTAAGACCAAGCACAAAGCTTGAGCACCGAAGTGTAATCCTAGCTTAAGCAGCCCTTCAACCATAACTATTTCAGGCCTCGTGAGGCTCCTCTTTTCTTTGATTGTTTTTTTAAATTCTGAAATCCTCTTTTTCACCTCTGAGGAGTGCATACTCCTCTTGTCTTGGGAAACCTCCTCTTTCCTTGCTAGAACCAAGGTGCTTAGATATTGGAAAAATAAATGTGACAATTACGGTTTCAAATTATGACCGAAAAGTGGCAATTTGTCATATATTGAAAACGTAACTATTAATAGACTAGAAACTCTTCAACCTATTCCTTCGAGCTGGTCTGCTGTGTCTAGAGACAAGGCAACTAGATTTTGTCCATTTTGATGGGAAGTATGATGCGCACAAGTTTTCATCAAGTAATAAACATTATATCTTGGTTGGAAAATCCAATAGCTGTGTCTACGCAGGCAAGAAGAACTTTTGCCAATCACATTGGCTGCAAGAGATGAACTTGTTGATCAAAATATCGTACAAAGAACCGTTCTAAATCTTTACTCTTAGCTTTTTATTCTTATCGATTCAATCTTTTCATGATCGATAACTTCTTCCTAAGAATAAAATAATTTAGTTACTTGCTTGCACAAAACCACAAACAAAATGCACATGCACATAACACCACATTTTGAAAATGGAATCCCTAATGAGTACCATAAAACCCTTGGTGCAAACCAAATAAACATTATCAATTCTCTTTAGCATAGCATGTGGTTATGTTTGAATCAGAAATAAATCCATTAGTTCAACAAAGTCTTGCTGAGGCAAAAACTGAAATATTGGTCATCTAAAATTAAGTAAGAGTGATGACATTTTAGCAAGTAACGTTTGTGTGATGAATTAACCTTTTTGGCCAAAGTAATTGAAACTGTTATCCGTTCCTTTTACTGAGGAACGGCTAATGCCCTGCGCAGGAGCTAGCGAAATTTCCTTCCTGAGAGAGGTCTTTGGTTCCCTTCTCCTCTCCGATCTTTCTCCAAAAGGAGACCGGGGTTTGAATCCACAACGCCAAGGTAGAAGATTCTTGCTTTGTTCGTGTTGCCTCTTAGACTGTTTGGCTACACTAGCTCCTTTTACTGATCTGTCTTTACAAGTTGAACGAAATTTGTGTTAAAAACACTAATTTCTAAACATCTAGGTTATATTGTCTGAATGTCAGTTTGTTGTTAATGGAGTTAGTAAAATTCAATTCAAGTTAAAAACATTACAATGGTGAATTTGCTCAATTGAAAAACAATCTTGACTAGTACGTTGATTTTTTTATTTATCGAAAAATTTTGTTGTTTCTTTTTGTGAAGAATCCTATTGATTTTTTTTAAATTTTTTTTTTCGTTTCCACAGTATTTTTCAACCGCTGTAGGGATAATTATCCCCAGCAGTATTAAAATGAAAGGTTATAATTCGTCCATTTATTAGCTTTCAATCTTTATATGATATATGTTCTATCAACAAATTGGAGTTGGCACACCGAGCTGGGCCTTGAATGTAGTGTTGATTTGTAATGCTATCTAAAAATGTGTCCAAGACTGACTTGAAAAATCCCACCGGATCAATAAGGCCTACGTATTCCCTACGAATATTAGAGGGAAGCAAATTAAACAATGAAGGAGCCCGAGAAAGAAGAGAAGTGGACTTCAATGGTCGAACTAGTCTGGATTCTCGAGGGCTTGAATGTGCTCTCAAAATGCACATCAAAGCTGGATTATTCGATGATCAGCTGACCTCTCTCGTCTGACCAGTGAGACGACTGCCACAGTGGTGCAATAGCCTTTTTGAATTCCAACAGAAATATCCATCAAATCTTGTTAACTATTGACAATATAAGCGCCAAATTTGAGCCAGAATTCAATAAATTAATCGCGTCAAAATACTTCTTATGGTTTTTGGAAAGAAGAAAACTTTTAAGATAGATAGGCGTATTTCTCTCAATACTTGATAAGGTTTTTTGACCACCGTGGTGAGACGGGTGAGACGAGACGTATCCAAGAATCCAGCTTCCGCCTCTACGGTCACTAGAAATGACCCTCAATCCTGGGTCGAGACAAAGCTCATGGATGCTTTTGAAGACGTACAGTATCAGATACCTTTCGTACCTTCTCTGAACACTGGACAGTCCCAACTTTTATAGCCTCTCCCAATCTGAGACCTCTCTCAATCTGTGATGTTCCTAGTGAAACATCTTTGGACTTGCTCGACCTTTTGCAAACCTGCTGAACTCATTGGAGCCCAAATGAGTGAAGCATATTCAAGATGTGGCTGGACAATCGACTTGTACAGAGTTAGCATCGTGATGCTATCTCTGGACTTAAACGTGCGATATATCCAACCACACATTTGAAAAGCCTTACCCACCTTCAACTGGATATGCTCATCGAACTTTCTTTCTATTATTTTGGAGGACTACACCTAAATCTTTCTTATTTGAGACCTGCTCAATTTCTTTACCTTTCATATCTACGATCTTTCATATTTCATTCCGTCCAGGGCCATGTTACTCTTAGTAACCCAAGAGTATATTCAATCGCAGCCGTTTGCCAAGTTAATGGAATCTTGGTCATTCCTACCAGAAAGTAAATTGGTGTCGTCAGCATAAGAGGCGAGACTGGCAGTAATAATAAGCTTTTGAAGAGGGGCAACGAATCTAATAAAAAGGAGGGGCTATGAGATGGAGCCCTGGGGAACACGTTACGTGACATCATGTATGTCACGCTGGGAACCCTCCACCTTAACATGTTACTTCCTATAATGAATAAAGCTTCTTATCCAATTGAGAACCTTGCCTTGTCTTGATCGCAATGTCATGAAATCTATTCAACATATCTACATTATGAAAATATTCAATGTACTCCAACTTACATGTACTGTCACAATGAGTTACAATGTTTGCACGACACTTATCTAAAGAAAAAGTTCGCAAGCCCTCTCTCCCCTATCAAGATTTTCTTGTGGTTTCTTCAGCAACTCTTTCGGTGAGATAGTTAGATTAATGTGTAAAGTCATCAGTATGGGAACTGAGTAACAACTCTAAACTCTGTGGGTTTATCTATCTTAAAGGGCCAGAGACCTCACTTTGCTCTTGACCCTAGCTATCAACTTCTGCACGAGGTCAGAATTGACCTTCGTGACTACTCATAACCATTTGACATTGCATTCGTCTTTAGATTTTATGGTCAAGTATGTTTTCTCTAATACTCCTTTCACAAATGACCAAGTTTCTTTGATTGGTCGTATTTCTGGGTTCCATTCTTTGGTCGAATATTGATTTCATTTTGTTCTTACCATTCCATTCTGCCTTAGCATTGTGACAACTTGCCATTTGGGCCAAAACAATGCCTCTACAATAATTTTTCTTGATTCATGCGATCTAGTCAACTTGAGCTTGCTAGGACCTTAACTCTGACCTTCTTTGACCTTTTAAACAAAAGATTAATATTTCTGATTCTCATGGCCCCATCTCTGCTTGAAAAATGATGAATTTGTTTTATAAATATCAAATAACTTTGGTATCACATTTGGGATCGAATGGATCATCATATTTATCAATTCCATGGTTTTCTCCAAACTTAGGTTGTTCATGAAGCAGCTTTATACGTTTTATACTTGCACTGTCACAATGAGTTACAATGTTTGCACGTCAATGACCTAAAGAAAAAGTTCGTATCCCCTCTCTCCCCTGTCAAGATTTTATTGAGGTTTCTTCAGCAACTCTTTAAGTGAGGGAAGTTGGATTAATGTGTAAAATCATCAGTATGGGAACTGAGTAACAACTGTCAACTCAGTGGCGTTGAAAACACACTAGAGAACTGATGATCTCCTAGCATGTTAGCCGTAGCCTCTACATTACTAATGGCTTCCCCATCAACCCCAAAAGGCCCTACAGGGTGTTTCATCTTTGTCTTAGAGTTTGCAAATCAGAAAAAAAAGCTTTCAGATTTGTACTGACCTCCTGAACCATCTTTCTCTCGGTTTGTAACTGGTCATATTCGATGGAGGCCTTAATCTTACCCTGAGCTCCGTCCAAGTTTTCTTGGAGACTAGCCACAATTATTGGATTCGAACTGTTATTCAGCCTTTTTGCTAGGTTGCAACTCTTTTTGAACTGAGTCTTCCCTATATTTTGGAATTTTTGTCCGTGTTCCACCTTTCGGAACACATTCAGAGATTGCTAGACTGGAGCAAACTTCCTCAAAAACTGAAACTAATTTAGCAATGGCTGCATCTATGGAAGAATCCTGTTTTAGAATTGAAACCAGGTCCAGTTCCCCTAAGCTTTTTAGAATCAATGGTGATGATCATATTTGAACTTGAACTTAGCCAGACCAACCTTTTTGGCCGGTTTTACTCTAGAGCACGTAGGCTTTTGAGCGACGGTCGATAATGAGGGGCTATTTTTATTCTGAAAGGAACCTTCGTGTTCCGGGACTTTGTGGGAATTTGGTGACGTCTTGGGGTTCACTACAACGTCTTATCAGTGACCAGTTTATGCATTCTATATTTAGTTTGGTTTTACCAAGTTCCGACCTAAAGATAAGTTTGATATAACGATATGTTCCCGCCGACGGACAATATCATTAAAATCGAAGTTCGACTGCACTCAAACATTCTTCAAACAGTAGTTTTGCTCTATTAATGCCTACTTCAAAATAACTTGCAAATGAATCAATGGGCCACCTCGGAACTTTTTTTGGCACTTGGTTTGCACCTTAGCTTAGACTTTACTACTTTGCAATGCAGTGGGAAGAAATGTCATAGGATAAGCATGTTAAAAAAGATAACGCATATTCAAAAAAATATTTTTGGCCCTTTATAGATTGCACTGTCATAAAAACGAATTATTTTTGCTTAATGTCTCCTGAATAGACAAAAACAATTGGTATTTACTTGTGCAGCATTTAATTGTGACATCACCAATCTGCGTTTTCCAACAACCATTGTTTGATAACCTGAACTAGATTGGACCCTACGCATTTGTGAAAAAATAAGCGATCTCATTTTATACCTACATGGAGGAATTAGTGAGAAATGCAGCCTAGATTCAGCTGATGTGTGATATCTTCAATACGTATTTCCTCTGAAATATTACTTCAAATTCCATAGTTGTGAAGAAATTAATTCCATGCTAAAAGAGGAAAGATATTCTACTAAGTATCTTTTATTCTAAATAATGTTTTCTTCTACCCCTATTTACCCTGGAAGGCAATGCGTAAGGATTATATGTTCAACGTATGCAAGGTCTTTCAAGTCTCATTTAGAGCGTGTCATTGAGCTCAATAGAGCCCCTCTAATACAAGAAACCTCTTACCTTTATATGGGGTATAGATGAAACTTGGTCCTTGAAATTCTAGTTTGGTATCGAGGGAAGTTCAAGTGCATGATTTGTCACACCAAAACTTTATGACTCATCCTGGCATTGCATGGGCTGACTTTTTTGTTGTCCCACAGACCACATAATGTCGTTATATGATCTTTGGTGGTCCCTCTTACCATTGCTGAGGATGCGAAAAAAAATCTACCGGTTGAGATTCCAATGGACTGGAAAAGGTCATGATCAAATCTAAATCCTGCATCTTAGATAAATGAAACTTAAAGTTTCGGTAACTTCTAGTCATAATTTTCATCGCTCTGAATTTCCTTCCCTTTCAAATATGATAAGCAAGAATCCCACCATTGTGGAGTGTGTGTGCCCCTTGAGCACAAACTCTCTATGTAGCCTTGTTAATTTCGAAGCCCAAGATAACTGAAAAGCGAAGGTTCTAGGATAAGATTGAGAAATTTGTCAATCAAGTACCAATTTCGTGACAATTAGATTTCGTCATTGAAAAGGTCATTTTTTCAATGTTTCGAATTAAGGTCAATGCTAGCAATATATGAAAACATGTTCTCAAATTTTGTACTGAGTTGTGGGCTGTTTCTTAGAAGTAAACCATATCTTCATGAAAACTATTCCATGGTTCACATTACACATTCTGATGTTACAATGAATCACCTAAAAGGTTCGTGTTTCCAGAACGGTCCTTGCTCAACGACTGGAGCTCAAAGTGGCACTTGTTACACACGTAAGATTTTCCCGCAAAACATCTAAACTAAAAGGTCCCATTTTTAACAAAAATCAATGTCTTTCTTTATCTTGCTAGAGGCCGAATGTGACGCTAGAGGTTCGTATCAGTAATTAAAGTTCCTTCCTTTTAGCTACTTGTGCATCATGTCATATTTAGAATCGTACAACATCCAGCAATTTTAATGGGTCTATAATATGAACGGTCGGGTCAACCAAAGAGTTGTACCAATTGAAAAGCAGTTGATATTTTATGAAAAATCTATCAAGAATGACCCATTTTTCCGTAGAAGGCACTGCTGCGGGAACTTGCGCTGGAGGCTTTGGTGTTTGTTGTATCAGTAAGTGTCAACTTTTCCGTTGAAATCTCTAACATTTCAGGAAATTTTCAATTCTTAACAATCACGAGTATGTACTGTATATATGTCACATTGTTCCGACAGTCAACTTGGCTTGTGGTGGAATGAGTTCGGAAAATTGCACGTACTTGGCCCAAACCTCGAGCACCACCGGCACAAGTACATGTCAGTACACAATTTGTCCTTGTGACGAGAACATCTGTCGGATTCGCTTTGACTTTGTGGCAAGTGGTTCGCTTACAACACTACGTACCTTCAGAAAAGAGGACTTATCATGTCTCTGCTGGTTTTTAGACTTTCAATATCAATGGACCTATAACTGCCTCAGCTGTTGCCGACTTATCAATTTCCGCCGTCACTGATTTGGGTGAGTTGATTCATGAACCATCGTTGATAGAGAGCGGATTTGAATGCAATTTGCACGTTGAGTAGAAATCAAAAAGGGTCACAAATGAGGAATTGGTTTTTCTCAGTGTGGATGGTCTGAACTATCGAACGAAGAAAACCGGTTACGAAAAACACTCTCGAAGTGCTCCGTTACGAGCAAATCAATCGCAAGTTGGCCCTTTAATCTGATTGAGTATACATATAAGACCTGTTCTTATATCGTCCGGACTACATTTCGCAGATTTTCGCATAAATTGAACTTCTGGGTCAAAAGCGTCAAGCCTTAGTTCATGCATGAACCACTGGAATTCCAGTTGTTCATGGTTCATGTAAAAAATTGGATTATACCAAGTTATTAATCTTCGATTATTTGTAGCCGGCGCGATTGGAGATTGCACCATGGACACATTTGGCATTACGGCACCGGGAAATTTTGCTCCTCCAATAATTTGCGGATTCAACACAGGACAACACAGTAAATCATTTGTTTTGCTGCTTTTTCATCTTGCAACTCAAGAAGTGGATCTTGATCCCTTCTTCTAATAAATCCAATCATTTCAGTGATAGTGGATGCTGATCCAGATAATTGCAACGAGGCAACATTTGACTTCAGTGGAGGTGGATCCAGGAACTGGAACATAAAAGGAAAACATCCGAGACATTTACCAGAGGGTTAATCTTAACAGACAAGAGAATCAATGTCTGAAGTCGATGGAGTGTGTCATTTGCCTAATACACCCCGCAGCATTTTAAGCTTGTAAATGCCGAAAGATTCAATGTAATGTTTGACCCTTACCAATAATCCAAATCGCAATGAGATTTGAATGTTTGGCGAAGCAAACTTGGCGAGGGACATAAAATACGCAAACAAGATCGCCTCCGTTCCAGGCATTGGTTCTTCCTGATTTAGTTATGATTAACTCACGTGCCTCTGAGCAAATACTGATTTTCGAACATTTTGTTGCGGTTTTATTTGCTCTTATTGTAATTGTCTAACTATTCTCTCGAGACTACCAGGGGCTAACATGACTCAAAATGTGACAAAGCAGGATTACATCACAAAGCAAAGGTTAAAATTTTGCTGGTAATGTGGAACTTTGCATTCAAAACGTTGAAAGTACCGGTCGATATTTAATTCAAGAATGAGTAATGTAATTACAGTAGTAGTTTGAGGCTCCATCACGCTTTGAAATCAATTTACATCATTCTTTGGACAAGAGGAATAATTCTGATTCAACTGATTTTCCCGGGGTTTCAAAATATTTAACTTGCCCCCAGAACAAGTTCTATAAATCAGTATTTGACCATTTGCTTCACCAATACAGTGACTCAATATGCTTGTGGTGATGAGCAAGGTGGTGAGGATAAAGCGAATAAATGTACATTTATGCTTTGTGCGGTCGTTCATTTGTTTCATGTTTTTAGGTCCAGACGGTTGCCTCCAATATTTCACTGGAAATAACGGAACCGTGGCAAGGTATGATCACAAAATGTCGGCTTATTTATACCATTAGCTCTTCTTCTCAGCATCTCAATGAAGTGTTTTGCATTCTTTTTTAGCTTCAATTTTCCTACCCAGGCAGGAATTCTTGATACTTCAAGTGAGACCAAGTTTTATCTTTTATCGTGTACAATCGTAAAAAGCTGAACAGTAACTAAGTAGTATTCTTGCGTGCCAATCACTTGGTGGCTGGACTCTAAGTTTCCCATCATTTATTTCAGCCACTCATTTGTCGAGTCAGACTCAAACAATGTGTTGGAGGCAAGAAATGAACACTTGTGCAATCTGCTGGATTCCAGTCATCTTAGGAAACGATTTGCAAACAGTAAGCATTGCCATCATTGATATTTTTGTAAAATACCGATTCCGTTTCGATTTAAATCATTGAATGAAGCTAATTTGTTACAGGGTTCCTTTGGTTTGAGGTAAGGCAATTACTCAAAATTGAATATGATTTTATAAGTTTAAACACTTGTCCTACCGAAACTCGTCCCTCTGCATGCTTTTTGTCATTAGAAATGAAAAGTCAAATAGTAAGCTGAAAAAGGATTGACTTGGGTGCATTTCATACTTTAGTGAAGTATTTCTTCCCTTTGGTCATTGTAATCACTAGAGCCCAAGTTTTTAAAGCCAATGAGTAAATCTTAGATCGAGAAAAAAGATCCAACTTTTATTGTGTAGTACGACCTTTTCTGGATCTAAGACTCACTCCTGCGCTTCATAAAAAGGTCCCTTTTCACTTTTCAAGCTAATTAAGGCAAGTTTTTCGGCTAATTAATTTCGTTCTCCTTCTTTGTTTTTAGCATCTCAGCGGGAAATGCTAAGGCCCGAGGAGAAGTGGATGGAAAATGTCGACGAGACTACTTACTGGTACGCACTTGTGATTTGAAAGAACATGGCCATGGCCAGGCACGAGTATAACTTGCAGAAATAGATTTTTCCACCATTACTTCTATGGTGTGTGCGCTTTTGGCAATGTTAACAATTGGGAAATTTTCATGCAATCTGCTGCACGTTGTTTTGGGGGTAATTTTCTCCTAACTAATTGGTTTGATATCAAAGAACAAGAAATCACGAATGCTAAGCTCCAAAGATTGGATCCAAAGATGGATAGAAGAAATTCGTGGTAAAACAGTGAACCCCGAAGACAGCGTCTCCGAAGTTGGGTCTAATGTTTCCCAAGCTTCAAAAGCCTCACAGTCTTCATCTGTTGCTAGAGCTCAACTGCCCAAAGATGAAGCGAAGATCAAGTCCAGGATTGAATTCAACGAAAAAATGCGAGCCATTCAAGAAGCAAAACGACAAATTCAACTCGCGCTTGAAGATGAAGAGGATCGAATCAAAGTCCTCGAAGACCAGATTCAAGTCGAATCTGAACGGACGGAGTTGAATCATCTCAAGAGGGAATTAGATCGAGTAGATGGAATTGATGCGAGGCCAGAGTCTTCCAGGAAACTTCCTGGCCAACCATTGACTTCTCCAGTTCACCAGCACCCAAAACGAGGGGAACTGGTTCGTGAAAATGTTGACCAACCCAGACGTCAAGCTGCACTTCTGCTAGAGATTGCGGAGCGGTCCCACCTTCCAAAGAGCGAACCTCTGGTCTTCGAGAACCTAACCTAACCTGGTTCGAAGCTGCCTGCATCTAGACCTAGAGAGTGGTTATGACGAGGCTCGGAAACTCCTAGACGGATAATATACCAACGAATTCAAAATGGAAAGTGCCTTTTCGAAAAAGATCTCAAACTTGCCCTCAATGAAAATGGCAGACGATCAAGCTTTGAAGAAGATCTCAATCTTCTTGAGATCTTGCAAGAACTGCAAGAAAGATGTTAGCTCATTAAACCAACTGAATGGCCCTTCCCAGATGCAAGAGATTGTCATGAAATTTGAGGGACCGATGGAGAAACCATGCATATCACGTCCTGTCCAAATCTGGGACTGTTCAATTCAACGATCTATGCACCTTCGAGGTGGAACAAGTGGCGATTCCATCCTCCCCGACCTTTAGTGAAATCCAAGATTAGGCATCGCGCAACGAAAATTTGCGTCAAGAAACGATTGATCTCGATGGCCACAAGGGCAAATACCAACCTTGAACACCCTTGCTTGATATGTAAGAAATCAAACCACACAACTACAACATGCTTTTTCTTTGCTAAGAAGCCGTGGGAGGAGAAGTCTGATTTTTTCGGGAAAAGGACTTGTGTTTTGGTTGCCTAGAGACTGGTCACATCTCTAGACATTGCCAGTCCCACCTGAGGGGTCAAAAATGGAGCAAGTCTCATCCCACCATTTAACATAATCAAGCCGAGCCCAAATTCTCAACCAACGAATCGTTCTTCCCTGGATTGAACGCCGTTAAAAAATCAACCTCTGCGTGTTGTCTGGAGAAGTCATGTTCGAGTTGCTCTCCTGCTAGTGCCGGTCAGGGTGAGAATCGAAGGATCCCACAAGGAAGTTGTCACCTACGAAGGACTGGACAACTTTTCAAGTGATTGTTTTGCAGCCAATAGTCTAATGGACCAGTTGGGGAACTCAGGTCCGAAAACAACCACTCAACTAACCACCATGGAAAGCAACGGAAAAGCGGTCGAGATCAGAGGCTAGTTAGTGGTCTAGAGGTTCTGATCCAGATCAGAATCCAAAGTCATATGGCTGACCAAAGGATCGAGTGGACTTTCAACCCTCCTTATGCCCATCATTTTGTCGGCATCTGGGAACGTGAAATCTGAATGAATGGATTGATGCGTGAGAGCAAGAGAGACTTGACAGATGAAGGTCTCAATAGTCTGATGTGTGAAGTGAAATCAATTTTCAAAAGTAGGCCTCTCACGCCATTTCTGATGATCCGTGTGATCTTGACCCATTGATTCCAAACCATTTTTTGCTTCAACAAATTGGTCCAACCCTTGTTACCATTTGGCCGACCAATACGCCAAGAAATGTTAGAGGCAAATTCAACCTATGGCGGATCTGTTCTGGAAAAGATGGTCAAGAAGAGAATACTTATCGCAACTTCTCACCCTCAGGAAATGGACCCAGAAAAAGAGAACCTGAAGCTGAAGCATTTTCGTTTTCTTCTCACGATCCATTCCTTTGCTCGTTCAGTTCTTCTTTCCTAATGTGATCAGTGTCGTCTTTCTTTGATTTCGATTTCCCTTAAGAGCCCTAACTGTTTGTAAGCAATTTTTTCATGCTATTTCTACTCATCGTTCTAATGGTAGATTTTATTGGCCTAATAGGAAACCGTCATTTAGTTCCACCATTTGCTTATTTGCGGGTTGGAAGTCGCGTCTAAAACTTTGGGTTGAAAGGAGAACTTCACACAGCTACTGACTGTCCTCAACAATCACATCAGTCATCCCTAGACCCCGACAAAATGTTGTTCGTATGTCGAGAAGACATTCGAGAGGGTTTCACTAACCGGTTTTCTTCTCAATGCCTCGATTCTGCTCTTTCACACATCCAAACCGTCAAACTTCTCTACTTTCTGCTCGAGGTGAAAACAACACATTTTTGTCGGAGTCTAGTCATCACTTTTGTTAATGTTTTATTTTCGTGTCCATATACACTACTTCCTTTCACGGAATCTGACTCTTCTCTACTCACATGCCTCCTTCAGCGTTGCAACTCAACCACTCTGACCATTGCTTTGAAAACATAATATATGACTAATTGCAAAATTGCGTCCATTATTACAGATACCTGATGCCCAATCTGATGTTGACGATCCAGAGAGGGGTACATTCAATACATTCATTGTTGGAACAATTGGATCCATGGAGAGACTGAGCGATCGTCTGTGTGGACGGTTCTTTACGAACGCTGATAATGGCAGAGTGCGTCAAGGATCTAGATCCGTATGCAGTAAGCGCATTTGCCGAGGGCTTTACTCGTTTCTCAACAAAAAGGAGCGGATTTCAGTTTCCTTTTTTTTATTTGGTTCGGTTTTTCACGGGCTTTTCTAACCGCTACAAGGGATGTAATCGCCAGTACTATTAAAATGAAAGGTTATAATTTGCCTATTTATTACCTTTCAATATTTATACGATATTTGGTCTATCAACGAATTTGAGTTGACAGACCGAGCTAGCCCTTGAATTTAAGGTTGATCTGGAATGCTATCTAAAAAATTGTCCAAGTCTGGCTTGAAAGATGCAACCATATCAACAAGGCCTGCGTATTCCCTACGAATATCAGAGGGAAGCAAATTAAACAATGAAGGAGCCCAAGAAAGAAGAAAGTTGGACTTTATTGTTTAAACTAGCCTGGATTCTCGAGGGCTTGAAGGTGCTCTCAAAACGCACATTAAGCCTCTACAGTCACTACAATTGACCCTAAATCCTGGGTTGGGACAAAGCTCATGAATGCTTTTGAAAACGTAAAATATCAAATACCTTTCGCATCTTCTCTGAACACTGTACAAGTTGTTTCCTATTCTGAATGATGCTTCTTATCCAATTGAGAATCTTGCCTCTTTTTTACATGATGACAACAGCTGGCAAACTGAGGTGGACTACAGTTAAACCTCGTCGAGTTTGCTTAAGGCTGAGGTAAGGCGCCGTCGAGATCGAAAGCGACGAGGTTTAGAGAAAGCGGATAAGCCATTGGTTTGGATCCGATGAAGTACGTTGTGTTTGACCTTGGATTCGTCAAATGTTGGGGGTGTACAAACGATGAATTATGAAGTCAACAACGAGGTTATTTGCCACCAAAAAAGTGTGCAACCAAAATAGCCTGCTGCATATTTGTCAGATGGAAAGTCCAACAATAGACTTGATCCCCTAGCTTAATATCGGACGTCACAGTTCCAAAGCAATTAATTGTTGACCCATTGGCCGGTGAGAACATTGACGAACCTGGTTAAGATCGTAGCTTACGGGGTACGGGTAAAACACTCACTTGAGCGCCAGAATCGACAAGATAAGATTGATTATGTTTTGTATTTGTTACATGAAGCAAACGACCACCAGTTTCTAATACTGACGGTCGTCTTTCCCAGTTTCCCTGGACGACGTTAGCTCTTGCCTTACTGGAACAAGCAAATGAACAGGGGGGTTCGCACCCGACGGCTTTATTGTCCCATTTGACCAAGACCAATTCTGTCGATGTGGCGACAGTTCCATCCACTTAGATCAGAAAATCTCCAACGGATGGCAGATCACATAGAGGAAGGATTTGCATTGCATTGACGGTATAAGTTGTGGTCATAATTCAACTGGGAGCGAGTCGATAAAGATGGTCCGAAATAGGATGCAGGGATCATGATTGCCAATCAAAACTATCATGTCTTTCATCACTTGAGAAAGGGTACGATCGCCCAAGCCTCTCAGATCGTGTTCTCATGTTTGGCTTTGTCTGAGTATCCTTACGAGGTTCTCCAGCGAGATGATAAGACCTTTCTTCTCATGCTCAATGGGCCAAAAAAACGAGCAAACATAGATAGACTGAAACCAATGATAACCAATTCCACACTTCAATGCACTCTCTCTGGATCCAAACCTCCGATTCACTTTCAAGCCTCATGAACTTTTATTACAAAAGATTGAATGCTATTTTTGGAGGGGGCTCTGCAGCCACCTCAGACGTGGATCCTGGCTCATGCTCGTTCCGAATTTTCATGGTTATTAACAAGGTTATGAAAACCATGCTTGTTCAATAAAAGCTCCTATCCAGACGCTTTACTAGGCAAATAAACAATATCAATGCTCATTAGTGTAACATTTTGACAAGAAATCTTCAAATTCTAACCTTGCTTGAAACAAAAATATTACCATTGATTTAGTGAAGTATGGTCTTGTTGAGGCCAAAAACTTAAAATGTTGGTCATCTAAATTTTAGATAGCTTAGTTGCAACGAGTAAAACCATTTCAATTATGCGTGTAAAAGTTGGCTAACAAATTACTCTTTTTCACGAAAGTAATTCTAGTTTCAGTTTTTGAGGAAGTTTGCTCCAGTCGCACAATCTCTGAATGTGTTCCGAAAGATGGGACACAGACAAAAATCCCAAAATAGAGCACAACTTTGTTCAAAAAGAGTTGCAACTTATCAAAAAGGCTGAATAACAGTTCGAATCCGGTAATTGTGGGTAGTCTCCAAAAAAAGTTGGACGTAGTTCAGGGTAAGATTAAGGCCTCCGACGAATATGACCAGTTATATTTTTAAGGCTTGTAATTAACACCGCTTAGAACTACAAAAATAACAAAAACCAAGACCACTCTGAAGTTCCCCCCTTGAAAAAAAAAACAATTAAGGGTTTTAACTAACAATGAAAATGCTAAGTATAATCCACAAGAAGATAAAAAAGAGAGAAAGATTGTCAAACATGGTCAGTGACAATGTGTAAAAAAATATTATTAGTCGAGTTGCAAAGAGTGAGTTGAGATGGGCTTAGATTTTGGCTTGAAATGAAAACGAGAAAAGGGACTGGGTCTTCCCATCCCCAACATGGACCAGCTCAGCCATAGCTCAGCCATAGATTTCAAGACACTGGGTGATGGACGACGGACCACTCGCTTGTTGATCTTCTCTCTGCGCCTTCTTTTTTTTCTACGGACTTCCTTACCGCTACCGGAATTGGAATCCCAGCAGTTCAAGACGAGAAGATTATTCATTTTACTTGACTTTTATTTATATACATTATTTGATCGGCCAACGAATTGGAGTTGGCTGATCTGGCTAATCCTTGACTGTAAGGTTGATCCGGAATTTTAGTCAAAAACTTGTCCAAGTCTGACTTAAATCCTGCTACTGGATCAACTCCTACATAAGCCCTACGAATGTTTGAGGGCATCAAATTGAACAATGAAGGAGCCCGAGAAA